>NW_017215242.1:0-14078 GCF_001704415.2 Capra hircus
ACATATCCATCTACACTCGAGAGGAAGCACTAGAGTCCCGCCCACATCTGAGGAGCCCCATTTCCGCCTCCTAGCTCGAGAGGAGTGATCCTTTCCTGCGTGATCGGGAAAGTATTACTGGTGTTCCGTCGCGCAATCAAGAGGAGGCGCTCTCCACAGGAAAGGCGAGAGGAACTCCAGGGTCGTGCCACCATTCCCAGAGTCCCCCAGATGTCTCAGTCCATTCCAGGGAAACCTGTTTTCCCTGCACTGCCTCGACTTTCAAGCCGAGGATTCGACTCACACCACGGTGGCACGTGGGACAGCCCTGTGGGAAAGCCTCGTGGGAAACTCGAGGGAAAGCCACTGATCCCTTGATCCACGCGAAGGGAAGCGTGACACTGCTGCTACAGCTCGGGAGGAAAGCGCACGTGCATGCCCCCACTCGAGACGAGGACTGACTCCCCTGGGGACTCCAGAAGTACCCCAAGATCCATGTCAGCACTGGAGAGGAATCCTCAGGTTCCGGCACCGACTCCACTCAAGGTCTTAGGCCCCGGCATCGACGGAGAGGAATCCCGAGAGGCCCCGAGCAACTCGCATGGGGACTGGCCTTTCCTGAGGCCACCAGAGCGGGTCCTGAGGTCCCCGTCGTAAGTCGAGAGCACCTGCCGCAACTCGAGAAAATCCAGGAGGTTCTCCCCTCCAGGCGAGATGAGGCCCATTTCCGCTGAGGCGTCTCGAGGCTAATCACACCTAACCTCTGGAACTTCCAAAGGGTCCTTCACACCCTTGCTGCAACTCAAGAAGTTGCCTGACATACCCGTCTCCACTCGAGAGGAAGCACGAGAGTCCCGCCACATCCAGAGGAGCCCCGTTTCTGCCTCCTAGCTCGAGAGGAGTGATCCTTTCCCTGCGTGGTCGGGAAAGAATTCCCGGTGTTCCCGTCGCTTCTCAAGAGGAGGCACTCTCCACAGGAAAGGCGAGAGGAACTCCAGGGTCGTGCCACATTCAAAGAGTCCCCAGATGTCTCAGTCAATTCCAGGGAAACCTGTTTTCCCTGCACTGCCAGGACTTCCAAGCCGAGGATCGACTCACACCACGGTGGCACGTGGGACATCCCTGTGGAAAGCCTCGTGGGAAAGACTCGTTGGGAAAGCCTCCAGGAATGCCCCTGATCCCTTGATCCACGCGAAGGGAAGCGTGACACTGCTGCTACAGCTCCGGAGGAAAGCACACGTGCATGCCCCCACTCGAGACAAGGACTGACTCCACTGAGGAGACTCCAGAAATACCCCAAGATCCATGTCAGCACTGGTGAGGAATGCTCCGGTTCCGGCACAGACTCCACACAAGATCTTAGGCCCCGCATCAACGGGAGAGGAATCCCGAGAGGCCCCCGAGGAACTGGCATGGGGACTGGCCTTTCCTGAGGCCACCAGAGCGGGTGTCTGAGGTCCCCGTCGTAAGTCGAGAGAACCTGCCCCACCTCGAGAAAATTCAGAGGGTACTCTCCTCCAGGCGAGATGAGACCCATTTCCGCTGAGTCGTCTCGAGGCTAATCACACCTAACCTCTGGAACTCCGAAAGGGTCCTTCACACCCTTGCTGCAACTCAAGAAGTTCCCCGACATACCCGTCTTCCACTCCAGAGGAAACACGAGAGTCCCGCCCCCATCCACAGGAGCCCCGTTTCCGCCTCCTAGGTCGAGAGGAAGGATCCTTTCCCTGCGTGGTAGCGGAAAGAATTCCCGGCGTTCCCGTCGCATCTCAAGAGGAGGCGCTTTCCACAGGAAAGGCGAGAGGAACTCCAGGGTCGTGCCACCATTCCCAGAGACACCAGATGTCTCCGTCGATTCCAGGGAAACCCTGTTTTCCCTGCACTACTTGGACTTTGAAGCCGAGGATCAACTCACACCACGGTGGCACGTGGGATAGCCCTGTGGGATCGCCTCGTGGGAAAACCTCCTTGGGAAAGCCTCGAGGGAAAACGACAGATCCCTTGATCCAAGCGAAGGGTAGCGTGACACTGCTGCTACAGCTCGGGAGGAAATCGCACGAGCATGCCCCCACTCGAGACGAGGACTGACTCCACTGGGGAGACTCCAGAAGTACCCCAAGATCCAAGTCATCACTGGAGAGGAATCCTCAGGTTCCGGCACCGCCTCCACACAAGATCTTAGGCCCCGGCATCGACAGGAGAGGAAGCCTGAGAGGCCCCCGAGCAACTCGCATGGGGACTGGCAATTCCTGAGTCCACCAGAGCGGGTCCCTGAGGTCCCCATCGTCAGTCTAGAGCACCTGCCGCAACTCGAGAAAATCCAGGAGGTTCTCCCCTCCAACGAGATGAGGCCCATTTCCGCTGAGGCGTCTCCAGGCAAATCACACCTAACCTCTGGAACTTCCAAAGGGTCCTTCACACACTTGCTGCATCTCAAGAAGTTCCCCGACATACCCGTCTCCACTCGAGAGGAAGCACGAGATTCCCGCCCACATTCAGAGGAGCCCCGTTTCCGCCTCCTAGCTCGAAAGGAGGCATCCTTTCCCTGCGTGGTCGGGAAAGAATTCACGGCGGTCCAGTCGCAATTCAAGAGGAGGCGCTCTCCACAGGAAAGGCGAGAGGAGCTCCAGGGTCGTGCCACCATTCCCAGAGTCCCCCAGATGTCTCAGTCCATTCCAGGGAAACCTGTTTTCCCTGCACTGCCTTCGACTTTCAAGCCGAGGATCAACTCACACCACGGTGGCACATGGGACAGCCCTGTGGGTTAGCCTCGTGGGAAAGCCTCGAGGAAATCCTAGAGGGAAAGCACAGATCCCTTGATCCAAGCGAAGGGAAGCATGACACTGCTGCTACAGCTCGGGAGGAAAGCACACGTGCATGCCCCCACTCGAGACGAGGACGGACTCCCCTGGGGAGACTCCAGAAGTACCTCAAGATCCATGTCAGCACTGGAGAGGAATCCTCACGTTCCGGCACAGACTCCACAAATGGTCTTAGGCCCCAGCATCGATGGGAGAGGAATCCTGAGAGGCCCCCGAGCAACTCGCATGGGGACTGGCCTTCCCTGAGGCCACCAGAGTGGGTCCCTGAGGTCGCCGTCGTAAGTCGAGAGCTTCTGCCGTGACTCGACAAAATCCTGGAGGTTCGACCCTCCAGGCGAGATGAGGCCCATTTCCGCTGTGGCGTCTCGAGGCTAATCACACCTAACCTCTGGAACTTCCAAAGGGTCCTTCACACTTTTGCTGCAACTCAAGAAGTTCCCCGACATACCCGTCTCCACTCGAGAGGAAGCACGAGAGTTCTGCCCACATCCAGAGGTGCCCCGTTTCAGCCTCCTAGCTCGAGAGGAGGGATCCTTTCCCTGCATGGTCGGGAAAGAATTCCCGGCGTCGCCGTCGCATCTCAAGAGGAGGCAATCTCCACAGGAAAGGCGAGAGGAACTCCAGGGTCGTGCCACCATTCTCAGAGTCCCCCAGATGTCTCAGTCCATTCCAGGGAAACATGTTTTCCCTGCACTGCCTCGACTTTCAAGCCGAGGATCAACTCACACCATCGGTGGCACGTGGGACAGACCTGTGGGAAAGCCTCGTGGGAAAGCCTCGTGGGAAAGCCTGGAGGGAAAGCCACAGATCCCTTGATCCACACGAAGGGTAGCGCGACACTGCTGCTACAGCTCGGGAGGAAAGCGCATGTGCATGCCCCCACTGCAGACAAGGACTGACGCGCCTGGGGAGACTCCAGAAGTACCCCAAGATCCATGTCAGCACTGGAGAGGAATGCTCCTGTTCCGGCACCGACTCCACACAAAATCTTAGGCCCCGGCATCGACGGGAGAGGAATCCCAAGAGGCCCCCGAGCAACTCGCATGGGGACTGGCCTTTCCTGAGGCCACCAGAGCGGGTCACTGAGGTCCCAGACGTAAGTCGAGAGCACCTGTCGCAACTCGAGGAAGTACAGGAGGTTCTCCCCTCCAGGCGAGATGAGGCCCATTTCCGCTGAGGCGTCTTGAGGCTAATCACATCTAAGATCTGGAACTTCCAAAGGGTCCCTCACAGCCTTGCTGCAACTCAAGAAGTTCCCCGACATACCCGTCTCCACTCGAGAGGAAGCACGAGAGTCCCGCCCACATCCAGAGCAGCCCTGTTTCCACCTGATAGATCCAGAGGAGGGATCGTTTCCCTGCGTTGTCGTGAAAGAATTCCCGGCGTTCCCGGCGCATCTCAAGAGGAGGCGCTCTCCACAGGAAAGGCAAGAGGAACTCGAGGGTCGTGCCACCATTCCCAGAGTCCGCCAGAAAATTCCTTGTCGGGAATTTTATTGGCCTTCCGCGTAAACCTAGTTATTCAGCCTTTTTCCTCCAGTTAATCTTCTTACTACCCTATAATTTCTTAATCTCATCTTACATTAATAAATACACAAGACTTTTCACGTCAACGCCGTCCATCCGTCGAATTCCCTGGATCCAGCGGGGCTGGACCCCGGCACACTGAGATATCTGGGGGACTCTTGGAATGATGGCACGACACTGGAGTTTCTCTCGCCTTTCCTGTGGAGAGCGCCTCCTCATGAGATGCAACGGGAACACCGGGAATTCTTTCCGGAACATACAGGGAAAGGATACCTGACCGCGAGGTACGAGGCGGAAACGGGGCTCCTCTGGATGTGGGTGGGACTCTCGTGCTTCCTCTCGAGTGGAGTCAGGTATGTTGGGGAACTTCTAGAGTTGTAGCAAGGGTGTGAAGGACCCTTTGCAAGTTCCAGGGGTTAGGTGTGATTAGCCTCGAGACGCCTGAGCGGAAATGGGCCTCATCTCGCCTGGAGGGGAGAACCTCCTGGATTTTCTCGAGTTGCGGCAGGTGCTCTTGACTTACGACGGGGAACTCAGGGACCCGCTCTGGTGGCCTCAGGAAAGGCCAGTCCCCATGCGAGTTGCTCGGGGGCCTCTCGGGATTCCTCTCCCTTCAACGTCGGGGCCTAAGACCTTGTGTGGAGTGGGTGCGGGAACCTGAGGATTCCTCTCCAGTGCTGACATGCATCTTGCGGTACTTCTGGAGTCTCCCCAGGGGAGTCAGTCCTCGTCTCGAGTGGGGGCATGCACGTTCGCTTTCCTCCCGAGCTGTAGCAGAACTGTCATCGCTTCCCTTCGCTTGGATCGAGGGATCTGTGGCTTTCCCTCGAGGCTTTCCCAGGAGGCTTTCCCACGAGGCTTTCCCACAGGGCTGTCCCACGTGCCACCGTTGTGTGAGTCAATCCTCGGCTTGAAAGTCGAGGCAGTGCAGGGAAAACAGGTTTCCCTGGAATGGACTGAGACATCTGGGGGACTCTGGGAATGGTGGCACGACCCTGGAAGTTCCTCTCGCCTTTCCTGTGGAGAGCGCCTCCTCTTGAGATGAGACAGGAACGCCGGGAGTTCTTTTCTGACCATGCAGGTGAAAGGATCCCTCCTCTCGAGCTAGGAGGCGGAAACGGGGCTCCTCTGTATGTGGGCGGGACTCTCGTTCTTCCTCTCGAGTGGAGAGAGGTATGTTGGGGATCTTCTTGAGTTGCAGCAAGGGTGTGAAGGACCCTTTGGAAGTTCCAGAGGTTAGGTGTGATTAGACTCGAGATGCCTCAGCAGAAATGGGCCTCATCTCGAATGCAGGGGAGAACCTCCTGGGTTTTCTCGAGTTTCAGCAGGTGCTCTCCAGTTACGACCGGGACTTATGTAACCCGCTCTGGTCCGCTCAGGTAATGCCAGTCGACTTGCGAGTTGCTAAGGGGCCTCTCGGGATTCGTCTCCGGTCGATGACGGGGCCTAAGACCTTTTTTGGAATCGGTGCCCGAACCTGAGGTTTCCTCTCCAGTGCTGAAATGGATCTTGGGGTACTACTGGAGTCTCCATAGGGGAGTCATCTTCGTCTCCAATGGGAGCATGCACGTGCGCTTTTCTCCCGAGCATTAGGAGCAGAGTCAATTTTCCCGTTGGGTTGATCAAGGGGTTTCTTGTTTTCCCTCGAGGCTTTCCCACGAGGCTTTCCCACGAGGCTTTCCCACAGGGCTGTCCCACGTGCCACCATCGTGTGAGTCGGTCCTCCGCGTGAACGTCGAGGCAGTGCAGGGTAAACAAGTTCCTCTGGAAAGGACTGAGACATCTGGGGGACTCTTGGAATGGTGGAACGACCCTGGAGTTCCTCTCACCTTTCTTGTGGAGCGTGCCTCCTCTTGAGATGCGACAGGTACGACAGGAATTTTTCCCGGCCAATCAGGGTAAGGATCCCTCATCTTGAGCCAGGAGGGGGAATTGGGGCTCCTCTGGATGTGGGTGGTACCCTAGTGGTTCCTATGGAGTGGCGACGGGTCTCTCGTGGAACCTCTTTAGTAGCAGCTAGGTTGTGAAGGACCCTTTGGAAGTTCCAGAGGTTAGGTGTGATTAGCTTCGAGACACCTCAGCGGAAATGGGCCTCATCTCGCCTGGAGGGGAGAACCTAATGGATTTTCTCTAGTTGCGGCAGGTGCTCTCGACTTACGACGGGGACCTCAGGGACCCGCTCTGGTGGCCTCAGGAAAGGCCAGGCGCCATGCGAGTTGCTCGGGGGCCTCTCAGGATTCCTCTCCCTTCGATGCCGGGGCCTAAGACCTTGTGTGGAGTCGGTGCCGGAACCTGAGGATTCCTCTCCAGTGTGGACATGGATCTTGGGGTACTTCTGGAGTCTCCCCAGGGGAGTTAGTCGTCGTCTTGTGTGGGGGCATGAACGTGCGCTTTCCTCCCGAGCTGTAGCAGCAGTGTCACGCTTCCCTTTGCATGGATCAAGGGATCTGTGGCTTTCCCTCGTGGCTTTCCCACGAGGCTTTCCCACAGGGCTGTCCCACGTGCCATCGTGGTGTGAGTCGATCCTCGGCTAGAAATTCGAGGCAGTGCAGGGAAATCATGTTTCCCTGGAATGGACTGAGACATCTGGCGGACTCTGGGAATGGTGGCACGACCCTGGAGTTCCTCTCTCCCTTCCTGTGGAGAGCGCCTCCACCTGAGATGCGACGGGAATGCCGGAAGTTCTTTCCCGACCAAGCAGGGAAAGGATCCCTCATCTCTAGCTAGGAGGATGAAACGGGGCTACTCTGGATGTGGGCAGGACCCTCGTGTTTCCTCTCGAGTGGAGATGGGAATGTCGGGGAACTTCTTGAGTTGCAGCAAGGGTGTGAAGGACCCTTTGGAAATTCCAGAGATTAGATGTAATTAGCCTCGAGACACCTCATTGGAAATGGGCCTCATCTCGCCTGGAGGGGAGAACCTCCTGGATTTTCTCGAGTTGCGGCAGGTGCTCCCGACTTACGACGGGGACCTCAGGGACCCGCTCTGGTGGCTTCATCAAAGGCCAGTCGCCATGCCAGATGCTGGGGGCTTCTCTTGATAACTCTCCTGTTGATGCCCGGGCCGAACAACTTGTGTGGATTCGGGGCCGGAACCTGAGGTTTCCTCTGCAGTGCTGACATGGATATTGGGGTTCTTCTGGAGTCTCCCCTGGAGAGTCAATCCTCCTCTCAAGTGAGGGCACGCACGTGTGCTTTCCTCCCGAGCTGTAGCAGCAGGGTCACGCTTCCCGTCGTGTGGATCAAGGGATCTGTGGCTTTCCCTGGAGGCTTTCCCACGAGGCTTTCTCACAGGGCTTTCCCTCGTGCCACCGTGGTGTGAGTTGATCCTCAGCGTGAAAGTCGAGGCAGTTCAGGGAAAACAGGTTCCTCTGAATTGGACTGATGCTGGGAGCCAGTATGAGGACTCCCGCCCGTGAGAACGTCATGAGGAAGAAAGCTGACATAGGCATGGTGTGTTCAGACTTCAGGGACCCCTCTGGAAGTTCCTACGCACGTACCCCAACAAAAATCTGCCGGCTTTTTTGCTCTGCTTTTCCACTCTTCTGACATTTTCTGGAAAAAGTCAATTCAGGGCTTTAGTCTTCTGCATTTGAAATAGTGTTTCAATCCAAAAACCCCTCTGAATGCTTTCTAGCCTGCCTGCAGGACTCGTACAGCTGGGCATGTGATTGTTTGAGGCCTCCTTTCCCCAGGAGGCACAGGAAGCTTAAAACACCCTAGGAATGTAGGGGCATCCGAGGAGTCAAAATCTTTATAATAGGACTGATTAAAAGTTTCATTTTTTGGGTCAATGCTTGCTGCTAAATTTTCATATCCTTTATTTTTAGATAGAGTTGGTATATTAAAAAAACAAGTAGTAGACCTGGTATTAGCAACATTAGATCTTTGAGTTAAGTACCTTCTTTGTTATAACCCACTGCACCTTTGTTCTATAGAGATGTAACTTTAATGCTTTAAGGAAATGCAGATTAAAGAAAAACACTTCAGAGGAAACAAAATTAACATTCATTAAGGAAGAGAGCCAAAAAGTGTTTAACAAGCCTCTTGGCCAGAAGATAATGTAAATCACCAGAGACCTTTTGTATACAAAATGATGTACAGAAAGAGTCTGGGGTGCGAACGCTACATAATTTTGTGTTACCCATGGAACTCCATGTTTTATCAAAAGTATAAAAGGCTTTATGAACAATAAAGGATGGGGCCAGTTTCTCGGACCAGTTTCTCGAACTAGTCTCTCGGCCTGGTTTCTTGGGACTCAGGCTCCCCCCGTGTCTTTTTCTCTCTTTCTTCTTCTCTCCCTTTCCTTCTCTCTGCTTTTTACTTTAACTTCAGGCTGAATCTCCACCAGGGGCGCGGAGGCTCGCCAGGTCTACTTACTTGCCTGGCTGTTAAGACCTGCACGAAAGGGAGCTTAAGGCGAGGCACCCTTAGATATTCAAGCAGGGGCTGGTGGCCCAACGTAGATGGTGAAAATTCCTTGCCTTTAATTTTATTGGATCTTCCACGTAAACCAAGCTATTCAACCCTTTTCCTCCAGTTAATCTTCTTACTACACTATAATTTCTTAATCTAATCTTACATTAATAAATAAAAAAGACTTTCCACGACAACGCCGTCAATCCGTCGAATTCCCTGGATCCAGCAGGGCTGGACCCCGGCAGACTGAGATATCTGGGGGACTCTTGGAATGGTGGCACGACCCTAGAGTTCCTCCGCCTTTCCTGTGGAGAGCGCCTCCTCATGAGATGCGACGGGAACACCGGGAATTCTTTCCCGAACATGCAGGGAAAGGATACCTGACCTCGAGGTATGAGGCGAAAACGGGGCTCCTCTGGATGTGGGCGGGATTCTCGTGCTTCCTCTCGAGTGGAGTCAGGTATGTCGGAGAACTTCTTGAGTTGCAGCAAGGGTGTGAAGGACCCTTTGGAAGTTCCAGATTTTAGGTATGGTTAGCCTCGAGACGCCTCAGAGGAAAAGGGCCTCATCTCGCCTGGAGGGTAGAACCTCCTGGATTTTCTCAAGTTGCGGCAGGTGCTCTTGACTTACTACGGGGACCTCAGGTACCCGCTCTGGTGGCCTCAGGAAAGGCCAGTCCCCATGCAAGTTGCTCGGGGGCCTCTCGGGATTTCTCTCCCGTCGATGCCGGGGCCTAAGACCCTGTGTGGAGTCGGTGCCGGAACCTGAGGTTTCCTCTCCAGTGTTGACATGGATCTTGGGGTACTTCTGGAGTCTCCCCAGGGGAGTTAGTCGTCGTCTTGGGTGGGGGCATGAACGTGCACTTTCCTCCCGAGCTGTAGCAGCAGTGCAACGCTTCCCTTCGCGTGGATCAAGGGATCTGTGGCTTTCCCAGGAGGCTTTCCCACGAGGCTTTCCCACAGGGCTGTCCCACGTGCCATCGTGGTGTGAGTCGATCCTCGCTAGAAATTCGAGGCAGTGCAGGGAAATCAGGTTTCCCTGAAATGGACTGAGACATCTGGGGGACTCTGGGAATGGTGGCACGACCCTGGAGTTCCTCTCGCCTTTCCTGTGGAGAGCGCCTCCTCTTGAGATGCGACAGGAACGCCGGGAATTCTTTCCCGACCACGCAGGGAAAGGATCCCTCCTCTCGAGCTAGGAGGCGGAAACGAGGCTCCTCTGGATGTGGCGGGTATCTGGTGCTTCCTCTCGAGTGGAGACGGGTATGTCGGGGAACTTCTTGAGTTGCAGCAAGGGTGTGAAGGGTCCTTTGGAAGTTCCAAAGGTTAGGTGTGATTAGCCTCGAGACGCCTCAGCGGAAATCGGCCTCATCTCGCCTGGAGGGGAGAACCTCCTGGATGTACTCAAGTTGCGGCAGGTGCTCTCGACTTACGACGGGGACTTCAGGGACCCGCTCTGGTGGCCTCAGGAAAGGCCAGTCCCCATGCGAGTTGCTCGGGGTCCTCTTGGGATTCTTCTCCCGTCGATGCCGGGGCCTAAAACCTTGTGTGGAGACGGTGCCGGAACCTGAGGATTCCTCTCCAGTGCTGACATGAATCTTGAGGTATTTCTGGAGTCTCCCCAGGGGAGTCAGTCCTCGTCTCGAGTGGGGGCATGCACGTGTGCTTTCCTCCCGAGCTGTAGCAGCAGTGTCACGCTTCCCTTCGCTTGGATCAAGGGATCTGTGCCTTTCCCTTGAGGCTCTCCCACGAGGCTTTCCCAGGAGGCTTTCCCACAGGGCTGTCCCACGTGCCACCGTGGTGTGAGTCGATCCTCGGCTTGAAAGTCGCGGCAATCGAGGGAAAACAGATTTCCCTGGAATGGACTTAGACATCTCTGGGACTCTGGGAATGGTGGCAAGGCCCGGGAGTTCCTCTCGCCTTCCAGTGGAGAGCGCCTCCTCTTGAGATGCTGACGAGAACGCCGGGAATTCTTTCCCGACCACGCAGGGAAAGGATCCCTCCTCTCTAGCTAGGAGGCGGAAACGGGGCTCCTCTGGATGTGGGCGGGACTCTCGTGCTTACTCTCGAGTAGAGACGGGAATGTCGGGGAACTTCTTGAGTTGTAGCAAGGGTGTGAAGGACCTTTGGAAGTTCCAGATGTTAGGAGTGATTAGCCTCGAGACGCCTCAGCGGAAATGGGCCTCATCTCGCCTGGAGGGGCAACCTCCTGGCATTTTCTCGAGTTGCGGCAGGTGCTCTCGTCTTACGACGGGGACCTAGGGACCCGCTCTGGTGGCCTCAGGAAAGGCCAGTCCCCATGCGAGTTGCTCGGGGCCTCTCGGGATTTCTCTGCCGTCCATGCCTGGGCTTAAGACCTTGTGTGGAGTCGGAGCCGGAACGTGAGGATTCCTCTCCAGTGCTGATATGGATCTTGGGGTACCTCCGGAGTCTCCCCACGGGAGTCAATCCTCGTCTCAAGTAGGGGCATGCACCTGCGCTTTCCTCCCAAACTGCAGCAGCAGTGTCACGCTTCCCCTCCCGTGGATCAAGGGATCAGTGGCTTTCCCTCGGGGCTTTCCCATGAGGCTTTCACACGAGCTTTCCCACAGGGCTGTCCCCACGTGCCACCGTGGAGTCAGCCGATCCTCGGCTTGAAAGTCGAGGCAGTGCATGGAAAACAGGTTTTCCCTGCAATGGACTGAGGGCATCTGGGGGACTCTGGGAATGGTGGCATGACCCTGGAGTTCCTCCTCGCCTTTCCTGTGGAGAGCGCCTCCTCTTGAGATGCGACGGAACGCCTGGAATTCTTTCCCGAAGCACGCAGGGAAAGGATTCGGTCCAGTCGAGCTATGAGGCCGAAACGGGGCTCCTCTGGATGTTGGCGGGACTCTCGTGTGCCGGGAGCCAGTGTGAGGAATCCCCGCCTGTGACAAAGTCATGAGGAAGGAAGCTGACATACGCAAGGCGTGCTCAGACTTCAGGACCCCTCTGGAAATTCCTAAGCATGTACCCCAACAAAAATCTGCCGGCTTTTGTGCTCTGCTTTTCCACTCTTCTGACATTTTCTGGAAAAAGTCAATTCAGGGCTTTAGTCTTCTGCATTTGAAAGAGTGTTTCAATCCAACAACCCCTCCGATGGCTTTCTAGCCTGCCTGCAGGACTCGTACAGCTGAGCTTGTGTTTGAGGCCTCTGACCGCAGGAGGCACAGGAAGCTTAAAACATCCTAGGAATGTAGGGGCTTCCGAAGAGTCAAAATCTTTAGAATAGGACTGATTAAAAGTTTCATTTTTGGTGAGCAATGGCCTTGCGTCCCAAGACCAAAATTTTCATATTCCTTTATTTTAGATTATGTTGGTATACTAGGAAAACAGTAGTAGACCTAGGTATTAAGCAACATTAGAAGTCTTCGAGGTTAAGTACCTTCTTTGTTATATCCCACTGCACCTTTGTTTCTACTTAGAAGATTGTAACCTTTAATAGCTTTAAGGATGAATTAAGAAGAAACACTTCAGGGGAAAGCAAAAATCAACATTCATTAAGAGCAAGAGAGATATAGAAAGCTGTGTAACGAAGGGGCTTCTTGGCAGAAATAATTGTAAACAGCCTGAGATACCGTTTTTTGTATAAACAAATATGATGGTATAGAAAGGAGTTGGGCTGCGAAACCGCTACATAATTCTCTGTTTTACCATCACACTCCTGAATCTCCATGTTGTTTTATCATAAATGTATACAGTCGGAAAGGTTGCAGCCTGTTCTGACAAATGAAAGGATCGAATACCAAGTTTGGCTCGACTAGTCTCTCGGCTGTTTTTTTCTTGGGACTCTGGCTCCGCCCCATTACCCTAAGAATGCTCTTCTCCATCTCCTCCAATCACAATATATAACTGGCTCTGATCCTTAGCCTTTAACACCATCATTTCCGTCGGCTAAGCCTCATTACGAAAGCAATGAAATGAAGTGATATTGACAATGTGGGGTTAACTTTTAGGGTCGCTTGATCTCCACCTGGGGGGGGCGCGGAGGCCTCGCCAGCGCAGTTCATATAGAACTTTAGCTTTGCCCCTGCTTGTCTATGGACCCGCGAGCGGAAAGGGAGGCGAGAGAGCGGGAGGCGAACCGAACGTTGTAGATATTGCAGACGGGCGCGCTGGTGGCCAATGATAGATGGTCGCATAATTCACTATTAGTCTTGGAATTTTATTTTGGGCCTTTCCGCGTAAACCAATGGCTATAAATCAGCCGCTCTTTCCCTCACTTATATCTTCTATTAGGGCACTATAGTTGTTTCTTATCTAATCTACATTAATATAACGCACGAACAACGTCTTTCCACGGCCGACGCCTTAGATGGCGGTTCGCAGCGATCCTTTTTAATTTCTGTGGATCCACCGGGGGGGCTGGACCCGGCAAGTTGGCGCCCGGAGAAAAGGCTATTCAAAGGTAGCAGGTTCCTCGCAGCATAAAGGCTCCCACCCGGAGCAATTCTCTTCTGTTCTACCTCCACGAAAGAGCAACTGTCCTCCTGTTTGCTCCCGCCGGGAGTGACTTAATCGACTCCCCCAACCGGAGAACTTTTCGGGTACTCCGACACAATGTGTGAAGTGTTGTCTGTCGGACGTGCTAGGGTGGTAACCGGGATATATTTATGAATCGCTGTATTCTCACGAAACGGTCCGTTGGCTCTGAAGAAATGTGCCCGTGTGAATGTTGGAATGAAAAGGGGCGGGGCAAACCACCCGCCCATTGTATGGAGTTTAGACAGCGTTCTCTGGTGGGAGGGACAGAGGTTGGGAAGTTGTTTTCAATCCTGGTTTTTAAGGGATGAAAACCTGCGGTGGCGTTGAATGGTTTCTTGAAAAACAAAATTCGCCTTGCTATCTTAGGTCTTGTTTACAATAGAACAAACCCCCTTCGGGCTAGGTCAAGTTAATCCGTTTGTTTGCTCAAGGCGAGGGCTCGACCATTATTAATCAAGTGGGAACTTGTTTTCCTGATGAAACTCTTAATTTTTCATGTGATCTACGGTTGTTTAACAGAGTGGACTCACAAGACACACAGTTTTTTGACGACCATCTATTTATATCAAAAGTGATTTTGTAAGACTCGTTAAACAAAAAAAGACAACCATTAAAGATTAAAAGGCTATAGTTTAGTGATACTTGGAATGAATGCAATAACAAAAAGCAGCTAATAACTTTAACATTTAAATGTGCTTGTTGCATAGGGCCCTGTAAAATGGCTTTTGCTCCTGTAACATATGATTCACAATGTTTGCTGGACCCCTGTCCGAATGAGGCTGTTTAGATAGGCCTATGGGAGAAAGGCTTATCTCTCTCAAACAACAACCA
>NW_017215243.1:0-14077 GCF_001704415.2 Capra hircus
AAACCCCAGCCAGGGGCCCTTGGACCTGGTGCTCTCGTGCGGAGCTTGATTCTGGGCGGCCAAGGAAACCGCTGAAGGAGCCCCTGCTTGCCCTTCGCTTTCCCTCTGACAGAGCTTCTCACTGCTGAGCCCTTGCAGTGTGCAACCCACCAGCCCCTAAGCCCTCCTCAAGGACGCTTGGACCTAAGTGCAAAGGCAAGGCAGGGTAGAGCTGAAGCCAAGGAAGGCGCCAGTGGCGTTCCCAGCCTCACACAGCTCCTTCCTGGGAGGGAGCCTTAAAAGCAAGGCAAGTCTGCGCAAGGCTCGCCTATGGCAGAGCATCTTGGTGCCAGGAACTCTGCCAGATCGGGCCTCTGAACAGAGCTAGAGATCTGCCGTACTGGAGTCGCACTTAGCTTCGTGCAAGCAGGGATTTCAGCTTGACGGGGACTTGCTGCCTCCTCTTCCCCGAGGAGGCTCGCTTCCCTGCTGGCTGTGCACTCGCCTATCAGGCGGGGGCGCAGGGCTCCTCCAGCAGGTCTTGCCTCAGGGGCTGCTTCCCCTGAGTTTGGGGCTGTGGGCAGGAACCCAGACACGCAGGATCAGGCCCCAAACACCTGCACATGTCTCTGCTGGGGAGGAGAGTGCTAGGGAACCTACGTCTGTCATACACTTTCTGGGCACCCAAGGAATCAGCCTCCGTGTGTGCGGGGCTGAAAACCCAGCCAGGGGACCTGGGAGCCTGGTGCTCTCCGTGTGGCGCTGAATCTGGGCGGCCAAGCAACCGCTGGAGGAGCCCTGCAGTTGCCCTTCCTTCCCTCTGACAGAATTCTCACTGCTGGAGCCCTTGGCAGTGTGCAACCCACCAGCCCCTAAGCTCTCCTTAAGGAGGACTGGGACCTAAGTGCAAAGGCAAGGCAGGATTGGAGCTGAGGCAAGAAAGGCGCAGTGGCGACTCCCAGGCTCCTGCTGCCTGCTCCTTCCTGGAGAGGCAGCCTAAAAGCAAGGCAAGTCTGGGCAAGGCTAGCCCCCGGCAGAGCAGCCTCGCGCCAGGAACTCTGCCAGATCGGGGCTCTGAGCAGAGCTAGAGCTCTGCCGTACTGGAGGCGCACTTAGCTCCGTGCAAGCAGGGCTTTCAACTTGACGGGGCTGGGCTGCCTCCTCTTCCCCGAGGAGGCTCGCTTCCCTGCTGGCTGTGCACTCGCCTATCAGGCGGGGGCGCAGGGCTCCTCCAGCAGGTCTTGCCTCAGGGGCTGCTTCCCCTGAGTTGGGCTGTGGGCAGGGAACCCAGACACGCAGGATCAGGCCCCAACCACCTGCACATGTCTCTGCTGGGGAGGAGAGTGCTAGGGAACCTACGTCTGTCATACACTTTCTGGGCACCCAAGGAATCAGCCTCCGTGTGTGCGGGGCTGAAAACCCCAGCCAGGGCCCTGGGAGCCTGGTGCTCTCGGTGCGGCGCTGATTCTAGGCGGCCTAGAAACCGCTGGAGGAGCCCTGCAGTTGCCCTTCCTTCCCTCTGACAGAGCTCTCACTGCTGAAGCCCTTGGCAGTGTGCAACCCACCACCCCTAAGCCCTCCCCAACGACGCCTGGCACCTATGTGCAAAGGCAAGGCAGGATTGGAGCTGAGGCAAGGAAGGCACCAGTGGCGTCTCCCAGGCTCGCTCAGACAGCTCCTTCCTGGGGAGGGAGCCTAAAAGCAAGGCAAGTCTGGGCAAGGCGAGCCCCGGCGAGCAGCCTCGCGCCAGAAACTCTGCCAGATCGGGCTCTGAGCAGAGCTAGAGCTCTGCCGTACTGGAGGCCCACTTAGCTCCGTGCAAGCAGGGCTTTCCTCTTGACTGGGCTCGGCTGCCTCCTCTTCTCCCGAGGAGGCTCGCTACACTGCTGGCTGTGCTCTCGCCTATCAGGCGGGCGCGCAGGGCTCCTCCAGCAGGTCTTGCCTCAGGGGCTGCTTCCCCTGAGTTGAGGCTGTGGGCGGGAACCCAGACACGCAGGATAAGGCCCCAACCACCTGCACATGTCTCTGCTGGGGGAGGAGAGTGCTAGGGAACCTACGTCTCTCACACACTTTCTAGGCACCCACGGAGTCAGCCTCTGGGAGTGTTGCAAAACCCAGCCAGGGGCCCTTGGAACCTGGTGCTCTCCGTGCGGAGCTTTGTCTGGGCGGCCAAGGAACCGCTGAAGGAGCCCTGCTGTTGCCCTTCGCTTCCCTCTGACAGAGCTTTCACTGCTGGAGCCCTTGGCAGTGTGCAACCCACCAGCCCCTAAGCCCTCCTCAAGGACGCTTGGGACCTAAGTGCAAAGGCAAGGCAGGGTAGAGCTGAAGCCAGGAAGGCGCCAGTGGCGTTTCCGAGCCTCACACAGCCTGCTCCTTCCTGGGGAGGGAGCCTTAAAGCAAGGCAAGTCTGCGCAAGGCTCGCCTATGGCAGAGCATCTTGGTGCCAGGAACTCTGCCAGATCGGGCCTCTGAACAGAGCTAGAGATCTGCCGTACTGGAGTCGCACTTAGCTTCGTGTAAGCAGGGATTTCAGCTTGACGGGACTTGCTGCCTCCTCTTCCCCCGAGGAGGCTCGCTTCCCTGCTGGCTGTGCACTCGCCTATCAGGCGGGGCGCAGGGCTCCTCCAGCAGGTCTTGCCTCAGGGGCTGCTTCCCCTGAGTTGGGGCTGTGGGCAGGAACCCAGACACGCAGGATCAGGCCCCAAACACCTGCACATGTCTCTGCTGGGGAGGAGAGTGCTAGGGAACCTACGTCTGTCATACACTTTCTGGGCACCCAAGGAATCAGCCTCCGTGTGTGCGGGCTGAAAACCCCAGCCAGGGGCCCTGGGAGCCTGGTGCTCTCCGTGTGGCGCTGAATCTGGGCGGCCAAGCAACCGCTGGAGGAGCCCTGCAGTTGCCCTTCCCTTCCCTCTGACAGAATTCTCACTGCTGGAGCCCTTGGCAGTGTGCAACCCACCAGCCCCTAAGCTCTCCTTAAGGAGGACTGGGACCTAAGTGCAAAGGCAAGGCAGGATTGGAGCTGAGGCAAGAAAGGCGCCAGTGGCGACTCCCAGGCTCCTGCTGCCTGCTCCTTCCTGGAGAGGCAGCCTAAAAGCAAGGCAAGTCTGGGCAAGGCTAGCCCCGGCAGAGCAGCCTCGCGCCAGGAACTCTGCCAGATCGGGGCTCTGAGCAGAGCTAGAGCTCTGCCGTACTGGAGGCGCACTTAGCTCCGTGCAAGCAGGGCTTTCAACTTGACGGGGCTGGGCTGCCTCCTCTTCCCCGAGGAGGCTCGCTTCCCTGCTGGCTGTGCACTCGCCTATCAGGCGGGGGCGCAGGGCTCCTCCAGCAGGTCTTGCCTCAGGGGCTGCTTCCCCTGAGTTGGGCTGTGGGCAGGAACCCAGACACGCAGGATCAGGCCCCAAACACCTGCACATGTCTCTGCTGGGGAGGAGAGTGCTAGGGAACCTACGTCTGTCATACACTTTCTGGGCACCAAGGAATCAGCCTCCGTGTGTGCGGGGCTGAAAACCCCAGCCAGGGGCCCTGGGAGCCTGGTGCTCTCGGTGCGGCGCTGATTCTAGGCGGCCTAGAAACCGCTGGAGGAGCCCTGCAGTTGCCCTTCCCTTCCCTCTGACAGAGCTCTCACTGCTGAAGCCCTTGGCAGTGTGCAACCCACCACCCCCTAAGCCCTCCCCAACGACGCCTGGCACCTATGTGCAAAGGCAAGGCAGGATTGGAGCTGAGGCAAGGAAGGCACCAGTGGCGTCTCCCAGGCTCGCTCAGACAGCTCCTTCCTGGGGAGGGAGCCTAAAAGCAAGGCAAGTCTGGGCAAGGCGAGCCCCGGCGAGCAGCCGCGCCAGAAACTCTGCCAGATCGGGGCTCTGAGCAGAGCTAGAGCTCTGCCGTACTGGAGGCCCACTTAGCTCCGTGCAAGCAGGGCTTTCCTCTTGACTGGGCTCGGCTGCCTCCTCTTCTCCCGAGGAGGCTCGCTACACTGCTGGCTGTGCTCTCGCCTATCAGGCGGGCGCGCAGGGCTCCTCCAGCAGGTCTTGCCTCAGGGGCTGCTTCCCCTGAGTTGAGGCTGTGGGCGGGAACCCAGACACGCAGGATAAGGCCCCAACCACCTGCACATGTCTCTGCTGGGGAGGAGAGTGCTAGGGAACCTACGTCTCTCACACACTTTCTAGGCACCCACGGAGTCAGCCTCTGGGAGTGTGGGGATGCAAAACCCAGCCAGGGGCCCTTGGAACCTGGTGCTCTCCGTGCGGAGCTTTGTCTGGGCGGCCAAGGAACCGCTGAAGGAGCCCTGCTGTTGCCCTTCGCTTCCCTCTGACAGAGCTTTCACTGCTGGAGCCCTTGGCAGTGTGCAACCCACCAGCCCCTAAGCCTCCTCAAGGACGCTTGGGACCTAAGTGCAAAGGCAAGGCAGGGTAGAGCTGAAGCCAGGAAGGCGCCAGTGGCGTTTCCGAGCCTCACACAGCCTGCTCCTTCCTGGGGAGGGAGCCTTAAAGCAAGGCAAGTCTGCGCAAGGCTCGCCTATGGCAGAGCATCTTGGTGCCAGGAACTCTGCCAGATCGGGCCTCTGAACAGAGCTAGAGATCTGCCGTACTGGAGTCGCACTTAGCTTCGTGTAAGCAGGGATTTCAGCTTGACGGGGACTTGCTGCCTCCTCTTCCCCGAGGAGGCTCGCTTCCCTGCTGGCTGTGCACTCGCCTATCAGGCGGGGCGCAGGGCTCCTCCAGCAGGTCTTGCCTCAGGGGCTGCTTCCCCTGAGTTGGGGCTGTGGGCAGGAACCCAGACACGCAGGATCAGGCCCCAAACACCTGCACATGTCTCTGCTGGGGAGGAGAGTGCTAGGGAACCTACGTCTGTCATACACTTTCTGGGCACCCAAGGAATCAGCCTCCGTGTGTGCGGGGCTGAAAACCCCAGCCAGGGGCCTGGGAGCCTGGTGCTGCTCTCCGTGTGGCGCTGAATCTGGGCGGCCAAGCAACCGCTGGAGGAGCCCTGCAGTTGCCCTTCCCTTCCCTCTGACAGAATTCTCACTGCTGGAGCCCTTGGCAGTGTGCAACCCACCAGCCCCTAAGCTCTCCTTAAGGAGGACTGGGACCTAAGTGCAAAGGCAAGGCAGGATTGGAGCTGAGGCAAGAAAGGCGCCAGTGGCGACTCCCAGGCTCCTGCTGCCTGCTCCTTCCTGGAGAGGCAGCCTAAAAGCAAGGCAAGTCTGGGCAAGGCTAGCCCGGCAGAGCAGCCTCGCGCCAGGAACTCTGCCAGATCGGGGCTCTGAGCAGAGCTAGAGCTCTGCCGTACTGGAGGCGCACTTAGCTCCGTGCAAGCAGGGCTTTCAACTTGACGGGGCTGGGCTGCCTCCTCTTCCCCCGAGGAGGCTCGCTTCCCTGCTGGCTGTGCACTCGCCTATCAGGCGGGGGCGCAGGGCTCCTCCAGCAGGTCTTGCCTCAGGGGCTGCTTCCCCTGAGTTGGGGCTGTGGGCAGGAACCCAGACACGCAGGATCAGGCCCCAACCACCTGCACATGTCTCTGCTGGGGAGGAGAGTGCTAGGGAACCTACGTCTGTCATACACTTTCTGGGCACCCAAGGAATCAGCCTCCGTGTGTGCGGGGCTGAAAACCCCAGCCAGGGGCCCTGGAGCCTGGTGCTCTCGGTGCGGCGCTGATTCTAGGCGGCCTAGAAACCGCTGGAGGAGCCCTGCAGTTGCCCTTCCCTTCCCTCTGACAGAGCTCTCACTGCTGAAGCCCTTGGCAGTGTGCAACCCACCACCCCCTAAGCCCTCCCCAACGACGCCTGGCACCTATGTGCAAAGGCAAGGCAGGATTGGAGCTGAGGCAAGGAAGGCACCAGTGGCGTCTCCCAGGCTCGCTCAGACAGCTCCTTCCTGGGGAGGGAGCCTAAAAGCAAGGCAAGTCTGGGCAAGGCGAGCCCCCGGCCGAGCAGCCTCGCGCCAGAAACTCTGCCAGATCGGGGGCTCTGAGCAGAGCTAGAGCTCTGCCGTACTGGAGGCCCACTTAGCTCCGTGCAAGCAGGGCTTTCCTCTTGACTGGGCTCGGCTGCCTCCTCTTCTCCGAGGAGGCTCGCTACACTGCTGGCTGTGCTCTCGCCTATCAGGCGGGGCGCGCAGGGCTCCTCCAGCAGGTCTTGCCTCAGGGGCTGCTTCCCCTGAGTTGAGGCTGTGGGCGGGAACCCAGACACGCAGGATAAGGCCCCAACCACCTGCACATGTCTCTGCTGGGAGGAGAGTGCTAGGGAACCTACGTCTCTCACACACTTTCTAGGCACCCACGGAGTCAGCCTCTGGGAGTGTGGGGATGCAAAACCCAGCCAGGGGCCCTTGGAACCTGGTGCTCTCCGTGCGGAGCTTTGTCTGGGCGGCCAAGGAACCGCTGAAGGAGCCCTGCTGTTGCCCTTCGCTTCCCTCTGACAGAGCTTTCACTGCTGGAGCCCTTGGCAGTGTGCAACCCACCAGCCCCTAAGCCCTCCTCAAGGACGCTTGGGACCTAAGTGCAAAGGCAAGGCAGGGGTAGAGCTGAAGCCAGGAAGGCGCCAGTGGCGTTTCCGAGCCTCACACAGCCTGCTCCTTCCTGGGGAGGGAGCCTTAAAGCAAGGCAAGTCTGCGCAAGGCTCGCCTATGGCAGAGCATCTTGGCCAGGAACTCTGCCAGATCGGGCCTCTGAACAGAGCTAGAGATCTGCCGTACTGGAGTCGCACTTAGCTTCGTGTAAGCAGGGATTTCAGCTTGACGGGGACTTGCTGCCTCCTCTTCCCCGAGGAGGCTCGCTTCCCTGCTGGCTGTGCACTCGCCTATCAGGCGGGGCGCAGGGCTCCTCCAGCAGGTCTTGCCTCAGGGCTGCTTCCCCTGAGTTGGGGCTGTGGGCAGGAACCCAGACACGCAGGATCAGGCCCCAAACACCTGCACATGTCTCTGCTGGGGAGGAGAGTGCTAGGGAACCTACGTCTGTCATACACTTTCTGGGCACCCAAGGAATCAGCCTCCGTGTCGGGGCTGAAAACCCCAGCCAGGGGCCCTGGGAGCCTGGTGCTCTCCGTGTGGCGCTGAATCTGGGCGGCCAAGCAACCGCTGGAGGAGCCCTGCAGTTGCCCTTCCCTTCCCTCTGACAGAGCTCTCACTGCTGGAGCCCTTGGCAGTGTGCAACCCACCAGCCCCTAAGCCTCTCCAAGGACGACTGGGACCTAAGTGCAAAGGCAAGGCAGGATTGGAGCTGAGGCAAGAAGGGCCAGTGGCGTCTCCCAGGCTCCTGCTGCCTGCTCCTTCCTGGGAGGAGCCTAAAAGCAAGGCAAGTCTGGGCAAGGCTAGCCCCGGCAGAGCAGCCTCGCGCCAGGAACTCTGCCAGATCGGGGCTCTGAGCAGAGCTAGAGCTCTGCCGTACTGGAGGCGCACTTAGCTCCGTGCAAGCAGGGCTTTCCTTGACTGGGCTCGGCTGCCTCCTCTTTCTCCCGAGGAGGCTCGCTACCTGCTGGCTGTGCTCTCGCCTATCAGGCGGGCGCGCAGGGCTCCTCCAGCAGGTCTTGCCTCAGGGCTGCTTCCCCTGAGTTGGGCTGTGGGCGGGAACCCAGACACGCAGGATCAGGCCCCAACCACCTGCACATGTCTCTGCTGGGGAGGAGAGTGCTAGGGAACCTACGTCTCTCACACACTTTCTAGGCACCCACGGAGTCAGCCTCTGGGAGTGTGGGGATGCAAAACCCAGCCAGGGGCCCTTGGAACCTGGTGCTCTCCGTGCGGAGCTTTGGGCGGCCAAGAACCGCTGAAGGAGCCCTGCTGTTGCCCTTCGCTTCCCTCTGACAGAGCTTTCACTGCTGGAGCCCTTGGCAGTGTGCAACCCACCAGCCCCTAAGCCCTCCTCAAGGACGCTTGGGACCTAAGTGCAAAGGCAAGGCAGGGGTAGAGCTGAAGCCAGGAAGGCGCCAGTGGCGTTTCCGAGCCTCACACAGCCTGCTCCTTCCTGGGGAGGGAGCCTTAAAGCAAGGCAAGTCTGCGCAAGGCTCGCCTATGGCAGAGCATCTTGGTGCCAGGAACTCTGCCAGATCGGGCCTCTGAACAGAGCTAGAGATCTGCCGTACTGGAGTCGCACTTAGCTTCGTGTAAGCAGGGATTTCAGCTTGACGGGACTTGCTGCCTCCTCTTCCCCCGAGGAGGCTCGCTTCCCTGCTGGCTGTGCACTCGCCTATCAGGCGGGGCGCAGGGCTCCTCCAGCAGGTCTTGCCTCAGGGGCTGCTTCCCCTGAGTTGGGGCTGTGGGCAGGAACCCAGACACGCAGGATCAGGCCCCAAACACCTGCACATGTCTCTGCTGGGGAGGAGAGTGCTAGGGAACCTACGTCTGTCATACACTTTCTGGGCACCCAAGGAATCAGCCTCCGTGTGTGCGGGGCTGAAAACCCCAGCCAGGGGCCCTGGGAGCCTGGTGCTCTCCGTGTGGGCGCTGAATCTGGGCGGCCAAGCAACCGCTGGAGGAGCCCTGCAGTTGCCCTTCCCTTCCCTCTGACAGAATTCTCACTGCTGGAGCCCTTGGCAGTGTGCAACCCACCAGCCCCTAAGCTCTCCTTAAGGAGGACTGGGACCTAAGTGCAAAGGCAAGGCAGGATTGGAGCTGAGGCAAGAAAGGCGCCAGTGGCGACTCCCAGGCTCCTGCTGCCTGCTCCTTCCTGGAGAGGCAGCCTAAAAGCAAGGCAAGTCTGGGCAAGGCTAGCCCCCGGCAGAGCAGCCTCGCGCCAGGAACTCTGCCAGATCGGGGCTCTGAGCAGAGCTAGAGCTCTGCCGTACTGGAGCGCACTTAGCTCCGTGCAAGCAGGGCTTTCAACTTGACGGGGCTGGGCTGCCTCCTCTTCCCCCGAGGAGGCTCGCTTCCCTGCTGGCTGTGCACTCGCCTATCAGGCGGGGGCGCAGGGCTCCTCCAGCAGGTCTTGCCTCAGGGGCTGCTTCCCCTGAGTTGGGGCTGTGGGCAGGAACCCAGACACGCAGGATCAGGCCCCAAACACCTGCACATGTCTCTGCTGGGGAGGAGAGTGCTAGGGAACCTACGTCTGTCATACACTTTCTGGGCACCCAAGGAATCAGCCTCCGTGTGTGCGGGGCTGAAAACCCCAGCCAGGGGCCCTGGGAGCCTGGTGCTCTCGGTGCGGCGCTGATTCTAGGCGGCCTAGAAACCGCTGGAGGAGCCCTGCAGTTGCCCTTCCCTTCCCTCTGACAGAGCTCTCACTGCTGAAGCCCTTGGCAGTGTGCAACCCACCACCCCTAAGCCCTCCCCAACGACGCCTGGCACCTATGTGCAAAGGCAAGGCAGGATTGGAGCTGAGGCAAGGAAGGCACCAGTGGCGTCTCCCAGGCTCGCTCAGACAGCTCCTTCCTGGGGAGGGAGCCTAAAAGCAAGGCAAGTCTGGGCAAGGCGAGCCCCCGGCCGAGCAGCCTCGCGCCAGAAACTCTGCCAGATCGGGGCTCTGAGCAGAGCTAGAGCTCTGCCGTACTGGAGGCCCACTTAGCTCCGTGCAAGCAGGGCTTTCCTCTTGACTGGGCTCGGCTGCCTCCTCTTCTCCCGAGGAGGCTCGCTACACTGCTGGCTGTGCTCTCGCCTATCAGGCGGGCGCGCAGGGCTCCTCCAGCAGGTCTTGCCTCAGGGGCTGCTTCCCCTGAGTTGGGGCTGTGGGCGGAACCCAGACACGCAGGATAAGGCCCCAACCACCTGCACATGTCTCTGCTGGGGAGGAGAGTGCTAGGGAACCTACGTCTCTCACACACTTTCTAGGCACCCACGGAGTCAGCCTCTGGAGTGTGGGGATGCAAAACCCAGCCAGGGGCCCTTGGAACCTGGTGCTCTCCGTGCGGAGCTTTGTCTGGGCGGCCAAGGAACCGCTGAAGGAGCCCTGCTGTTGCCCTTCGCTTCCCTCTGACAGAGCTTTCACTGCTGGAGCCCTTGGCAGTGTGCAACCCACCAGCCCCTAAGCCCTCCTCAAGGACGCTTGGGACCTAAGTGCAAAGGCAAGGCAGGGGTAGAGCTGAAGCCAGGAAGGCGCCAGTGGCGTTTCCGAGCCTCACACAGCCTGCTCCTTCCTGGGGAGGGAGCCTTAAAGCAAGGCAAGTCTGCGCAAGGCTCGCCTATGGCAGAGCATCTTGGTGCCAGGAACTCTGCCAGATCGGGCCTCTGAACAGAGCTAGAGATCTGCCGTACTGGAGTCGCACTTAGCTTCGTGTAAGCAGGGATTTCAGCTTGACGGGGACTTGCTGCCTCCTCTTCCCCCGAGGAGGCTCGCTTCCCTGCTGGCTGTGCACTCGCCTATCAGGCGGGGGCGCAGGGCTCCTCCAGCAGGTCTTGCCTCAGGGGCTGCTTCCCCTGAGTTGGGGCTGTGGGCAGGAACCCAGACACGCAGGATCAGGCCCCAAACACCTGCACATGTCTCTGCTGGGGAGGAGAGTGCTAGGGAACCTACGTCTGTCATACACTTTCTGGCACCCAAGGAATCAGCCTCCGTGTGTGCGGGGCTGAAAACCCCAGCCAGGGGCCCTGGGAGCCTGGTGCTCTCCGTGTGGCGCTGAATCTGGGGGCCAAGCAACCGCTGGAGGAGCCCTGCAGTTGCCCTTCCCTTCCCTCTGACAGAATTCTCACTGCTGGAGCCCTTGGCAGTGTGCAACCCACCAGCCCCTAAGCCTCCTTAAGGACGACTGGGACCTAAGTGCAAAGGCAAGGCAGGATTGGAGCTGAGGCAAGAAGCGCCAGTGGCGACTCCCAGGCTCCTGCTGCCTGCTCCTTCCTGGGAGGAGCCTAAAAGCAAGGCAAGTCTGGGCAAGGCTAGCCCCCGGCCAGAGCAGCCTCGCGCCAGGAAACTCTGCCAGATCGGGGCTCTGAGCAGAGCTAGAGCTCTGCCGTACTGGAGGCCCACTTAGCTCCGTGCAAGCAGGGCTTTCCTCTTGACTGGGCTCGGCTGCCTCCTCTTCTCCCGAGGAGGCTCGCTACACTGCTGGCTGTGCTCTCGCCTATCAGGCGGCGCGCAGGGCTCCTCCAGCAGGTCTTGCCTCAGGGGCTGCTTCCCCTGAGTTGGGGCTGTGGGCGGAACCCAGACACGCAGGATCAGGCCCCAACCACCTGCACATGTCTCTGCTGGGGAGGAGAGTGCTAGGGAACCTACGTCTCTCACACACTTTCTAGGCACCCACGGAGTCAGCCTCTGGGAGTGTGGGGATGCAAAACCCAGCCAGGGGCCCTTGGAACCTGGTGCTCTCCGTGCGGAGCTTTGTCTGGGCGGCCAAGGAACCGCTGAAGGAGCCCTGCTGTTGCCCTTCGCTTCCCTCTGACAGAGCTTTCACTGCTGGAGCCCTTGGCAGTGTGCAACCCACCAGCCCCTAAGCCCTCCTCAAGGACGCTTGGGACCTAAGTGCAAAGGCAAGGCAGGGGTAGAGCTGAAGCCAGGAAGGCGCCAGTGGCGTTTCCGAGCCTCACACAGCCTGCTCCTTCCTGGGGAGGGAGCCTTAAAGCAAGGCAAGTCTGCGCAAGGCTCGCCTATGGCAGAGCATCTTGGTGCCAGGAACTCTGCCAGATCGGGCCTCTGAACAGAGCTAGAGATCTGCCGTACTGGAGTCGCACTTAGCTTCGTGTAAGCAGGGGATTTCAGCTTGACGGGGACTTGCTGCCTCCTCTTCCCCGAGGAGGCTCGCTTCCCTGCTGGCTGTGCACTCGCCTATCAGGCGGGGCGCAGGGCTCCTCCAGCAGGTCTTGCCTCAGGGCTGCTTCCCCTGAGTTGGGGCTGTGGGCAGGAACCCAGACACGCAGGATCAGGCCCCAAACACCTGCACATGTCTCTGCTGGGGAGGAGAGTGCTAGGGAACCTACGTCTGTCATACACTTTCTGGGCACCCAAGGAATCAGCCTCCGTGTGTGCGGGGCTGAAAACCCCAGCCAGGGGCCCTGGGAGCCTGGTGCTCTCGGTGCGGCGCTGATTCTAGGCGGCCTAGAAACCGCTGGAGGAGCCCTGCAGTTGCCCTTCCCTTCCCTCTGACAGAGCTCTCACTGCTGAAGCCCTTGGCAGTGTGCAACCCACCACCCCTAAGCCCTCCCCAACCACGCCTGGCACCTATGTGCAAAGGCAAGGCAGGATTGGAGCTGAGGCAAGGAAGGCACCAGTGGCGTCTCCCAGGCTCGCTCAGACAGCTCCTTCCTGGGGAGGGAGCCTAAAAGCAAGGCAAGTCTGGGCAAGGCGAGCCCCCGGCCGAGCAGCCTCGCGCCAGAAACTCTGCCAGATCGGGGCTCTGAGCAGAGCTAGAGCTCTGCCGTACTGGAGGCCACTTAGCTCCGTGCAAGCAGGGCTTTCCTCTTGACTGGGCTCGGCTGCCTCCTCTTCCCCGAGGAGGCTCGCTACACTGCTGGCTGTGCTCTCGCCTATCAGGCGGGCGCGCAGGGCTCCTCCAGCAGGTCTTGCCTCAGGGGCTGCTTCCCCTGAGTTGAGGCTGTGGGCGGGAACCCAGACACGCAGGATAAGGCCCCAACCACCTGCACATGTCTCTGCTGGGAGGAGAGTGCTAGGGAACCTACGTCTCTCACACACTTTCTAGGCACCCACGGAGTCAGCCTCTGGGAGTGTGGGGATGCAAAACCCAGCCAGGGGCCCTTGGAACCTGGTGCTCTCCGTGCGGAGCTTTGTCTGGGCGGCCAAGGAACCGCTGAAGGAGCCCTGCTGTTGCCCTTCGCTTCCCTCTGACAGAGCTTTCACTGCTGGAGCCCTTGGCAGTGTGCAACCCACCAGCCCCTAAGCCCTCCTCAAGGACGCTTGGGACCTAAGTGCAAAGGCAAGGCAGGGGTAGAGCTGAAGCCAGGAAGGCGCCAGTGGCGTTTCCGAGCCTCACACAGCCTGCTCCTTCCTGGGGAGGGAGCCTTAAAGCAAGGCAAGTCTGCGCAAGGCTCGCCTATGGCAGAGCATCTTGGTGCCAGGAACTCTGCCAGATCGGGCCTCTGAACAGAGCTAGAGATCTGCCGTACTGGAGTCGCACTTAGCTTCGTGTAAGCAGGGATTTCAGCTTGACGGGGACTTGCTGCCTCCTCTTCCCCCGAGGAGGCTCGCTTCCCTGCTGGCTGTGCACTCGCCTATCAGGCGGGGGCGCAGGGCTCCTCCAGCAGGTCTTGCCTCAGGGGCTGCTTCCCCTGAGTTGGGGCTGTGGGCAGGAACCCAGACACGCAGGATCAGGCCCCAAACACCTGCACATGTCTCTGCTGGGGAGGAGAGTGCTAGGGAACCTACGTCTGTCATACACTTTCTGGGCACCCAAGGAATCAGCCTCCGTGTGTGCGGGGCTGAAAACCCCAGCCAGGGGCCCTGGGAGCCTGGTGCTCTCCGTGTGGCGCTGAATCTGGGCGGCCAAGCAACCGCTGGAGGAGCCCTGCAGTTGCCCTTCCCTTCCCTCTGACAGAATTCTCACTGCTGGAGCCCTTGGCAGTGTGCAACCCACCAGCCCCTAAGCTCTCCTTAAGGAGGACTGGGACCTAAGTGCAAAGGCAAGGCAGGATTGGAGCTGAGGCAAGAAAGGCGCCAGTGGCGACTCCCAGGCTCCTGCTGCCTGCTCCTTCCTGGAGAGGCAGCCTAAAAGCAAGGCAAGTCTGGGCAAGGCTAGCCCCCGGCAGAGCAGCCTCGCGCCAGGAACTCTGCCAGATCGGGGCTCTGAGCAGAGCTAGAGCTCTGCCGTACTGGAGGCGCACTTAGCTCCGTGCAAGCAGGGCTTTCAACTTGACGGGGCTGGGCTGCCTCCTCTTCCCCCGAGGAGGCTCGCTTCCCTGCTGGCTGTGCACTCGCCTATCAGGCGGGGGCGCAGGGCTCCTCCAGCAGGTCTTGCCTCAGGGGCTGCTTCCCCTGAGTTGGGGCTGTGGGCAGGAACCCAGACACGCAGGATCAGGCCCCAAACACCTGCACATGTCTCTGCTGGGGAGGAGAGTGCTAGGGAACCTACGTCTGTCATACACTTTCTGGGCACCCAAGGAATCAGCCTCCGTGTGTGCGGGGCTGAAAACCCCAGCCAGGGGCCCTGGGAGCCTGGTGCTCTCGTGCGGCGCTGATTCTAGGCGGCCTAGAACCGCTGGAGGAGCCCTGCAGTTGCCCTTCC
>NW_017215244.1:0-14077 GCF_001704415.2 Capra hircus
GCATTCCTGTTCGCTCGATTTTTTTCTCAAGGGGAGGTGCGTCTTCCAGCAGGAAGCGAGAGCAACTCGAGTCGTGCCACCAATTACACCAGAGTCCCCCAGAATGCCTCAGTCCATTCCAAGGGAAACCTGTTTTCCTGCACTGCCTCGACTTTCCAAGCGCGAAGGGGCATGGTATTTGTTTTGTAGATCAGTACATATTCATTGAATGTGACTGTGGAATAAGGCGTGTTAGGGGCACAGTAGGGAAGTTCATTTTTTTGGTTTTTGGTGTTATTAGGTTTTAGATTGATCTCTTGTTGTATGTAGTGTATTTTTAAGCCGCTCGTATGATTTGGTTGATAATGTCCATACATGGTATGACCTGTTAAGGAAGGCCTACAGAGATAATTCTTCTTCTATTGATCTTGCATTTTGGTTTGTTGCGAAGGGAGCGCGGACACTGCTGCTGCTACAGCTCGGGAAAAGTGCACGTGCATCGACCCACTCGAGACGAGGACTGACTCCACTGGGGAGACTCCAGAAGTACCCCAAGATCCATGTCAGCACTGGAGAAGCATCCTCAGGTTCCGGCACCGACTCAACACAAGGTCCTAGGCCCCGACATCGACGGGAGAGGAATCCCGAGAGGCCCCCGAGCAACTCGCATGGGGACTGGCCTTTCCTGAGGCCACCAGAGCGGTTCCTGAGGTCCCCATCGTAAGTCGAGAGCACCAGCCGCAACTCGAGAAAATCCAGGAAGTTCTCCCCTCCAGGCGAGATGAGGCCCATTTCTGCTGAGGCAAATAGGGTAATCACACTAAACTCTGGAACTTCCAAAGGGTCCTTCACACCCTTCCTGCAACTCAAGAAGTTCCCCGACATACCCGTCTCCACTCAAGAGGAACACGAGAGTCCCGCCACTTCCAGAGTGGCCCCCCCGCCCCGCTAGCTCGAGAGGAGGGATCCTTTCCCTGCGTGGTAGGGAAAGAATTCCTAGCGTTCCCGTCACATCTCAAGAGGAGGTGCTCTCCACAGGAAAGGCGAAAAGGAACTCCAGGATCAGGCCCCATTCCAGAGTCCCCCAGATTTCTCAGTTCATTCCAGGCAAACCTGTTTTCCCTGCACTGCCTCGACTTTCAAGCCGAGGTCAACTCACACTACGGTGGCCACGGGGGACAGCCTTGTGGGGAAGCCTCGTGGGAAAGCCTTGTAGGAAAGCCTCGCGAGGAAAGCCCCTGATCCCTTGATCCACGCGAAGGGAAGCATGACACTGCTGCTACAGCTTGGAGAAAAGCACACGTGCATGCCCCCACTCGAGACGAGGACTGACTCCCATGGGAGACTCCAGAAGTACCCCAGATCCATGTCGGCACTGGAGAGGAATCCTCAGGTTCCGGCACCGACTCCACACAATGTCTGAGGCCCCGGCTTCGATGGAAGAGGAATCCCGAGTGGCCCCCGAGCAACTCGAATGGGGACTGGCCTTTCCTGAGGCCACCATAGCGGGTCCCTGAAGTCCCCATCGTAAGTCGAGAGCACCAGCAGCAACTCGAGAAAATCCAGGAGGTTCTCCCCTTCAGGCGAGATGAGGCCCATTTCCGCTGAGGCGTCCTGAGGCTAATCACACCTGACCTCTGGAACATCCAAAGGGTCCTTCACACCTTTGCTGCAACTCAAGAAGTTCCCCAACATACCCGTCTCCACTCGAGAGGAAGCACGAGAGTCCCGACCACATCTAGAGGATCCCCGTTTCCACCTCCTAACTCGAGAGGAGGGATACTTTCCCTGCGTGCTCGGGAAAGAATTCCCGGCATTCCTGTCGCAACTCAGAGGAGGCGCTCTCCACAGGAAAGGCGAGAGGAACTCCGGGGTCATGCCAGCATTCCCAGAGTCCCCCAGATGTCTCAGTCCATTCCAGGGAAACCTGTTTTCTCTGCACTGTTTTGACTTTCAAGGCCGAGGATAGACTCACACCACGGTGGCACGTGGGACAGCCCTGTGGGAAATCCTCGTGGGAAAGCCTCGTGGGAAAGCCTCGAGGTAATGCCACAGATCCCTTGTTCCATGCGAAGGGAAGCGTGACACTGCGGCTACAGCTCGGCAGGAAATCACACGTGTATGCCCCCACTCGAGACGAGGACTGACTCCGCTGGGGAGACTCCAGAAGTACCCCAAGATCCATGTCAGCACTGGAGAGGAAACCTCAGGTCTGGCAGCGACTCCACAGCAGATCTTAGGCCCCGATATCGCCGGGAGACGAATCCGAGAGGCCCCCGAGAGGCCCCGAGCAACTCGCAAGGGGACTGGCCTTTCCTGAGGCCACCAGAGCGGGTCCCTGAGGTCCCTGTTGTAAGTCGAGAGCACCTGCCGCAACTGGAGAAAATGCAGGAGGTTCTCCCCTCCAGGCGAGATGAGGCCCATTTCCGCTGAGGCGTCTGGAGGCTAATCACATCTAACATCTGCAACTTCCAAAGGGTCCTTCACACCCTTGCTGGCAACTCAAAAAGTTCCCCGACATACCCGTCTCCACTCGAGAGGAAGCACGAGAGTCCCGGCCACATCCAGAGGAGCCCCGTTTCCGCCTCCTAGCTCGAGAGGTGGGATCCTTTCCCTGCGACGTGGGGAAAGAATTCCCCGCGTTCCCGTCGCATCTCAAGAGGAGGCGCTCTCCAAAGGAAAGGCGAAAGGAACTCCAGGGTCGTGCCACCATTCCCAGAGTCCCCCAGATGTCTCAGTCCATTCCAGGGAAAACTATTTTCCCTGCACTGCCTCGACTTTGAAGCCGAGGATCGACTCACACCACGGTGGCACGTGGGACAGCCCTGTGGGAAAGCCTCGTGGGAAAGCCTCGTGGGAAAGCCTCGAGGGAAAGCCACAGATCCCTTGATCCACTCGAAGGGAAGCGCCACACTGCTCCTACAGCTCGGGAGGAAAGTGGCACGTGCATGCCATCACTCGAGACGAGGACTGACTCCCCTGGGGAGACTCCAGGAGTACCCCAAACCATGTCAGCACTGGAGAGGAATCCTCAGGTTCCGGCACCGACTCCACACAAGGTCTTAGGCCCCGGCATCGACGGGAGAGGAATCCCGAGAGGCCCCCGAGCAACTCGAATGGGGACTGGCCTTTCCTGAGGCCACCAGAGCTGGTACCTGAGGTCCCTGTTGTAAGTCGAGAGCACCTGCCGCAACTCGAGGAAATGCAGGAGGTTCTACCCTCCAGGCGAGATGAGGCCCATTTCCGCTGAGGCGTCTCGAGGCTAATCACATCTAACATCTGGTACTTCCAAAGGGTCCTTCTCACCCTTGCTGCAACTCAAGAAGTTCCCCGACTTGCCCGTCTCCACTCGAGAGGAAGCACGAGAGTCCCGCCCACATCCAGAGGAGACCTGTTTCCGCCTCCAAGCTCGAGAGGAGGGATCCTTTCCCTGCGAGGTGGGGAAAGAATTCCCCGCGTTCCCGTTGCATCTCAAGAGGAGGCGCTCTCCACAGGAAAGGCGAGAAGAACTCCAGGGTCGTGCCAACATTCCCAGAGTCCCCCAGATGTCTCAGTCCATTCCAGGGAAACCTGTTTTCCCTGCACTGCCTCGACTTTGAAGCCGAGGATCGACTCACACCACGGTGGCACGTGGGACAGCCCTGTGGGAAAGCCTCGTGGGAAAGCCTCAAGAGAAAGCCACAGATCCCTTGATCCAAGCGAAGGGAAGGGCGACACTGCTGCTACAGTTCGAGGATAAAAGGGCACTTGAATGCCCCCAACTCGAGACGAGGACTGACATCCCTTGGGAGACTCCAGAAGTACTCCAATATCCATGTCAGCACTGGAGAGGAATCCTCACGTTCAGGCACCGACTCGACACAAGGTCTTAGGCCCCGGCATCGACGGGAGAGGAATCACGAGAGGCCCCCGAGCAACTCGCATGGGGACTGGCCTTTCCTGAGGCCACCAGAACGGGTCCCTGAGGTCCCCGTCGCAAGTCGAGAGCACCTGCCGCAACTCGAGAAAATCCAGGAGGTTCTCCCCTCCAGGCGAGATGAGGGCCATTTCCGCTGAGGCGTCTTGAGGCTAATCACACCTAACCTCTGGAACTTCCAAAGGGTCCTTCACACCCTTGCTGCAACTCAAGAAGTTCCCCGACATACCCGTCTCCACTCGAGAGGAAGCACGAGAGTCCCGCCCACATCCAGAGGAGCCCCGTTTCCAGCGTCCTAGCTTGAGAGGAGGGATGCTTTCCCTGCGTGGTCGGGAAAGAATTCCCTGCGTTCCCGTCGCATCTCAAGAGGAGGCGCTCTCCACAGGAAAGGCGAGAGGAACTCCAGGGTTGTGCCACATTCCCAGAGTCCCCCAGATGTATCAGTCCATTCCAGGGAAACCTGTTTTCCCTGCACTGCCTCGACTTTCTAGCGAGGATCGACTCACACCACGGTGGCACGTGGGACAGCCCTGTGCGGAAAGCCTCGTGGGAAAGCCACAGATCCCTTGATCCACGCAAAGGGAAGCGTGACACTGCTGCTCCAGCTCGGGAGGAAAGCGCACGTGCATGCCCTCACTCGAGATGAGGACTGACTCCCCTTGGGAGACTCCAGAAGTACCCCAAGTTCCATGTCAGCACTGGAGAGGAATCCTCAGGTTCCGGCACCGACTACACACAAGATCTTAGGCCCCGTCATCGAGGGGAGAGGAATCCCGAGAGGCCCCCGAGCAACTCGCATGGGGACTGGCCTTTCCTGAGGCCACCAGAGCGGGTCCCTGAGGTCCCGGTAGTAATTCGAGAGCACCTGCCGCATCTCGAGAAAATCCAGGAGGTTCTCCCCTCCAGGTGTGATGAGGCCCATTTCTGCTGAGGCGTCTCGAGGCTAATCACACCTAACCCCTGGAACTTCGAAAGGGTCCTTCACACCCTTGCTGCAACTCAAGAAGTACCCCAACATACCCGTCTCCACTCGAGAGGAAGCACGAGAGTCCCGTCCACATCCAGAGGAGCCCCGTTTGCGCCTCCTAATTCGAGAGGAGGGATCCTTTCCCTGCGTGGTCGGGAAAGAATTCCCGGTGTTCCTGTCGGATCTCATGTGGAGGCTCTCTCCACAGGAAAGGCGAGAGGAACTCCAGGGTCTTGCCACCATTCCAGAGTCCCCCAGATGTCTCAGTCCATTCCTGGGAAAACTGTTTTCCCTGCACTGCCTCGACTTTCAAGCCGAGGATCCACTCACACAACGGTGGCACGTGGGACAGCCCTGTGGGAAAGCCTCATGGGAAAGCCTCCTGGGAAAGCCTCGAGGGAAAGCCACAGATCCCTTGATCCACGCGAAGGGAAGCGTGACACTGCTGCTACAGCTCGGGAGGAAATCGCACGTGCATGCCCTCACTCGAGGTGAGGACTGACTCCCCTGGGGAGACACCAGAAGTACCCCAAGTTCCATGTCAGCACTGGAGAGGAATCCTCAGGTTCCAGGGACCGACTCCACACAAGATCTTAGGTCCCGGCATCACCGGGAGAGCAATCCGATAGGCCCCCGAACAACTCGCAGGGGACTGGCCTTTCCTGAGGCTACCAGAGCGGGTCCGTGAGGTCCCTGTCGTAAGTCGAGAGCACCTGCCGCAACTCGAGGAAATGCAGGAGGTTCTCCCCTCCAGGCGAGATGAGGCCCATTTCCGCTGAGGCGTTCTGGAGGCTAATCACATCTAACATCTGGAATTTCCAAAGGGTCCTTCACACCCTTGCTGCAACTCAAGAAGTTCCCCGACATGCCCGTCTAAACTCGAGAGGAAGCACGAGAGTCCCGCCCACATCCAGAGGAGACCTGTTTCCGCCTCCGAGCTCGAGAGGAGGGATCCTTTCCCTGCGAGGTGGGGAAAGGATTCCCCGCGTTCCCGTTGCATCTCAAGAGGAGGTGCTCTCCACAGGAAAGGCGAGAGGAACTCCAGGGTCGTGCCACCATTCCCAGAGTCCCCCAGATGTCTCAGTCCAGTCCAGGGAATCTCTTTTCCCTGCACTGCCTCGACTTTGAAGCCGAGGATCGACTCACACCACGGTGGCACGTGGGACAGCCTGTGGGAAAGCCTCGTGGGAAAGCCTCGTGGGAAAGCCTCGAGGGAAAGCCACAGATCCCTTGATGACACGCTAAGGGAAGAGTGACACTGCTGCTACAGCTCGGGAGGAAATCGCACGTGCATGCCCCCCACTCGAGACGAGGACTGGTTCCCCTGGGGAGACTCCAGAATTACCCCAAGATCCATGTCAGCACTGGAGAGGAATCCTCAGGTTCTGGCACGACACTCCACACAAGGTCTTAGGCCCCGGCATCGACGGGAGAGGAATCCCGAGAGGCCCCCCGAGGCTACTCGCATGGGGACTGGCCTTTCCTGAGGCCACCAGAGCGGGTCCCTGAGGACCCCGTCTTTAAGTCGAGAGCACCTGCCCGCAACTTCGAGAAAATCCAGGAGGTTCTCCCCTCCAGGCGAGGTGAGGCCCATTTCCGCTGAGGGTCTCGAGGCTAATCACACCTAACCTCTGGAACTTCCAAAGGCGTCCTTCACACCCTTGCTGCAACTCAAGAAGTTCCCCGACTTACCCGTCTCCATTCGAGAGGAAGCACGAGAGTCCCGCCCACATTCAGAGGAGAACCGTTACTGCTCCTAGCTCAAGAGGAGGGATCCTTTCCCTGCGGTCGGGAAAGAATTCCCCGCCTTCCCGTCGCATCTCAAGAGGAGGCTCTCTCCAAGGAAAGGCGAGAGGAACTCCAGGGTCGTGCCACCATTCCCAGAGTCCCCCAGATGTCTCAGTCCATTCCAGGGGAAACCTGTTTTCCCTGCAGTGCTCGACTTTCAAGCGAGGATCGACTCACACCACGGTGGCGCACGTGGGACAGCCCTGTGGGAAAGCCTCGTGGGAAAGCCACAGATCCCTTGATCCATGCGAAGGAAGCGTGACACTGCTGCTACAGCTCGGGAGGAAAATCGAACGTGCATGCCCCACTCGAGACGAGGACTGACTCCTCTGGGGAGACTCCAGAAGTACCCGAAGATCCATGGTCAGCACTAGAGAGGAATCCTCAGGTTCCGGCACCGACTCCACACAATGTCTTAGGCCCCGGTTCTTAGGCCCCCGCACAGTTGGGAGATAGGAATCGACGATTGTAAGCCTCAGAGCACTTCCGTGAATGTGGGGAGCCTGCCTTTCCTAGCCACCAGAGCGGGTTCCTGTAGTCCTTCGGTTAATTCAAGAGAGGCACACTGCCGCCTCGAGAAAATCAGGAGGTTCTCGCCCTGCCAGGGAGATTGAGGTCCATTTCCGTGTAGCGCGTTCTGAGGGCTAATCACATAAACCTTATGGAATTACACAAGAATTTGGTCTCTTCATCACCCTTGCCTGCAATCAAAAAGTTTCTCCCCGATTCTTGTCATAATCCATGTTCCACTTCGAGGTCTGATGGACTCCTCCAAGCAAGCTCGATTGGCTTCAACACCGTGGCTCACATTCACAGTACGGTACAGTCTTCTCTGGTTATAAGTTAACCCGAGGCCAGGCACCTTGTGCTACACGCCAAACGTGGACCATCTACCATCGGTGTGCTCTCCCTAATTTTCTCTTTCCCTCGATATCTAGCCAATAGTGTAAAACCGGTTCCTCTGTTCCTCCACAATGTCACCGATGAGATTGACTTAATTTTGGCCTTTACACTGTATCTCTGACACTTAAATCGCTACACCTCTTCCTACATACTAGACATGGCCACATGATACTTAATAAATATTTTTATTCAATTAAATAAGACCTAAATGGCATTGAAGAGCAAATGGATAAAAATTTGATTCGATGCCATCAATAGTATACAACTTTACTGAGGAATAAGAATGTTCATTAATTAAGCCTCACATTACGTATTTTACCAATTTATAAAGAACAAGGCTCGTGAAAAATGTGCCATATACAAGTTATTTATACCAACCTTGTATTACCAACTGTAGACTGTAAATGATTGCCAGCTATATATTATCTTGACCTTCAAAGGGGCTTGCACGCATTATGGCATAAGCAGACTATGAATATATCAAAGAGTAATAGAAATAATGTGACAGCTGAAAATAAATACATGCGGTTTTTATTTGAGCACCCTCTGCTGCTAGCCAGCGTATTGACGTCTTTGACTCGAGCTCATGAGTGGCGACTATTTTACTCTTATGGTGGTTTGGACAACAATAGATGCGCACCTGGGATTACTGTGTATCTTTAGACAGATGATTCTACAAACCCTAAGAGCACGGAGTGCGTGCAATGGAACACCTTTGTATTGACATGCATAGGTTACACCGTGTTGCCCCAAAGACAAGTGAATTGCCTTTATTAGATTCAGATTACCATATTTCAAACATAAAGTGTCTGTAATGGCCACCCGTGAGCTATCATAGAGCCTGGAGGCAAACAAGCCATATAAGAGTCATAAAGGATCATGCAGTGCAACGACTGACGTTCCAGCAAGGAACTTGCGTGAGTAAAAGTAGCCTTTAGTATGACTTCCCACAGATGCCTTAGGTTATGCACCATATCCCACGACTAAGGGAACGACGGTAATAGTCAGTTATAGTCCTGACTTGTGGATCTCTGTGAGGCCTTGGCACCTAATGAGTGGGAGGCATGTGGTTCGAGGGTCGGAGAGGAACTCCAAGTGGTGGTATCCACCATCCCAGAGCCTCATGATATTCGTGTCTCAGCATTCCAGCGGAATCTCGTAATCCATGTTTTCCCATAGCTCTTGCCTCGATTTTCCAAGCGACAACGCGCCTGAGCATAGCTGTCCTGATCGTAGGTGGCTTATTATGGTATGCAGCAGACCTCAAATCTCAACATTCTTACTAATTTCCCACATAATGAGGCAGTCCGTTCCTTAGCTGCGGTTTCACAGCTGATGGCCATGTGTTGCCCAATGTACACTAAGGCGCACCCATATGCCCTCATCCCAGTGCAGCTTCATTTTGACATACATCAAAGCTGTAGGATAAAAAACGGCGCCATATATACGAGAGATGACTCCTGCCCCTTTAATCTCGCAAGGTGCCACTGTCAGATAGTGCTGTTTGCTGTTTACAGTTTATTATGCTGCACCCCCTCAGCTATGCGCTGATAAAAGCAGCCTGTCTGTAGATCCCACCAATCTTCAAACTTTCAATTACTTGTCGTTTACATTTCAAAGCAGAAATTACAACGCTAATGTGGCGATACTACTCGTGATTTTGCTTCCATTGGGACCCAAATGATACACTCCTGTACATGGACCAAGTGGTACGTGCCAGTTAGTTCTGGATTGCGTCAATCACAACCGTCTGTGCCGCTGCGGTTTTTGGGCATAAAAACTAAGCTCCTTAGTTAAGGCAACATGCCTGAAAGCTCAAGTTGCGCTTCAGTTTCTGTAGTCTGACTCTTCTTCGATTCATCGCCCGACTATACAGCTCATTGGAATTCTCTAACGCCAGAATATCTGGAGGTGACGTGACTTTTCCCTATTCTCCGCTCGGGGATCCTTCCAGGGTGTCCCCAGCGCGAATCGAACGAGGCATGCTTCTCGCATTTGTTAGGTATATCTTCTTTACAGCTGAGCCAGCTTAGCCCCTAGACTATTCTGTACAATCTCGCCGGATGATCTATGGCGAAAGAGTTCCCTACAGACACACACATCTCTTGCGTTAGCCCAAAAGAGTACTTCATGCTTTTAGTTGACTAATCCTTCTATGAACTATAGGATGCTTATAGCAAAACGTACCTTATACTTTTGAAGGTTAGATTATGAAATTATTAATAAAGACTTTCGCTCTTCCAATCGCTATATTTAGCCGAAAGCAGGCCCAATTCAAACAAATCTAGCACCACTTTCATATTCTATTCAATATTCAAATAAGAGCATCGGATGACCAATTGCGTCTGCCCTATTAGAAAGAGATGCGGCAGGTAAGCTTATCCTTCCTCGCAGGGTGAGTGGTATATCTAAAACTAGCATTAATCACTTGCTTGCAGGCCTTTGCGATTCTACTTAGATTGGGGTTCCCTTGCAACTGTGCTGAAAGCTCAAAACAATAGCTTACTAATTGGTCCCTCTGCGTATGCAATCCAAACGTACTTAAAAGGTTGTTATATCTGCTCTCGCAGATGTACAGTATTGAGGATTTGAAAAAAATTTAATTACTAATTCAATAACTTCCCTCGTGTGCGCTAAATTTATGACTTATGAACATACGTTCTCCTCATTTATAAGAAGCTGGACTGTTTTATTCATGGCTTTTCGTCTTGACCTTGAGTAGCCTTTCAGCCGCAACAGTTTTGCCAGCAAGGCTTTGGGGTCCCATTGATAGCAATCAAGGCCATTCGCTGAACAGATGTGTGAAAGCTTCAGATCCTAGCCGACTAGACAGCCTGGAGTCAGCTGACAAGCGCACTGGCCTTTGCGTCTTTGATAAGAAAAGAATTCGCCCCAGACCGGAATAGTAAGCCATAAATAACATACAGTAACAATGTTTATTAAGAGGTGCAAAAAACATACAGCTAGGTGTGTGTAGGATAGAAACATGTAGGTTAAGACATCACAGTTGTGAGTCATGCCTCTCATTGATGCAGTCTGTAGTCACTTTATATGCCGGTAGGGCGATTATTTCTTCCAGGTTTCTTTGGCCAACCATTTTTGATATTAGTCCTTGGGTTCACAGGTTCATATTTCTGTATATCTTTAGGCATCCCCATGTGCTGCCGACTATGTCTCTGCCTAGCCTAAGGTTATGGCTCATTTACTGATATGAAAGGTGCCTTCTGCCGTAGAATCATCCCTTGGTCTTTCACTTCAGCGCGTGTGATTTGATCTCCAATCGTTAGCCCTTTGTGTGCCCTATGTTTTGTCTCACGTTGTCCAGGGCACGCCTCTACATGACTTCTGAGCAATTTCGAGCAGGATATTGGCATTTCTTGAGTAGGGCCCAGACCTCCTACCATAATTGTCCTGCTTACAAGTCTTCAGTCTTTGAAATTTCAGTCCACAGCGGATAAAATCTACCAATCACTACTCTTACCTTTAGAGCTGGGGAGTTTAGGAGTCGGAAGCAACTGTCCCTCCTTGCCCTTCGACCGTCAAATCCAGCCGCTTGGCCGATGGATTGTTACTCACTATGTTCTAGGGTTGCCCAGAGTCACATGTTCGATCTGGCAGGTGCGCTGAGCCTAGCGCGTTCTTGTACTGCCCAATCACTCGCCTGCATCCACGCTTCTTCGCTAGCTCCCTCCCCTCTTCTGACAGCCTGCTTAGGACCCCATCTACCCTTCCAGAGGCGCACATCTGGTAGGTCCATAAGTGCAGGGTAAAGCATATCAGCGTTCAGCAGGTACCGGTGCCGAGTCAAAAAACTCTCTCCTACCTTGTGCCCCAGCCCAGACTTGCTGGCATGGCCTCTTATTCCATATGTTTTAACATTTTTATACTGCGTGCTGTGCAGTTTTTATGATAATTTCCATCCATATCAGTGTCTATTGCTTTCAAGCTCACCCCTAATTGTATATTTTGATCAGTTACATCAATAATTTATTTTTTGTGACTGGCTTCCATGATCAGTGTCTTCACTATAGCCCTGTCCAGTAGCCCAAAGGTGGTAAAAAGCCTGCGTTTTTTATTGAGCAGTAAAGCATCGTTATCAGCAGAGGGACGCCACAAAGCTCTATACTCCCAAATTCCTGTCTCTGCACTTTCTTTTCTTTCTTATAGTTCCTCATTTTTTCGCAGGACGACTCCCCACACGCCCAACAATATTACTTTGAGCGCTCCAGACACTGCTATACCCTCTCCAAATGCTTGTTCGCGGGAACTGCACGTCTTCAGGCCCCACGCTTCAAGATGTCAGTGCATTTTCCACAATCCCCGCTTGGACTATGCTTTGGACGGTGCGTCTCTTCCAATGCCATATAGCCCAAAAATACTTCCCGCCAGTCAAAACTCGCCAGTCGCAAATAGTTCCTATACAAGGACCTATAAGCTGAGTCTAGAACAGCACATTCCAAACGCTCTCCCGAAACATAACAAAACTGCCTGCTGCTGCATTGTCATCTTTATATATTTTGAGACATGGAGTTCCCTCTTGGTAATAGCTGTCACCTGGCCCTACTATTTGATTAGATTCAGTATGCCAACACGATCCAGTAAGACCTCTACAAATCTTGCATGCATTACACCCGAAGGATTCTAAAACTTCTCACAGACTTTTTCTTGAGTCGCCACCTCTTAGAGTTTTAAAATATGCTGTTAGTACTTTCATCTATACCTCCTCAATATTACATCTGGGTCAAATATATATATTTCGAATTGCGCAATGACCCAACAGGAAATATCGTATTAGTCGCGGTATTCCGCTGTTGCTCATAAGTTCTTGCATCAAAATTTCCTCTGGCCATAGTTGGGAAAGCAGCTAAGAGAGTGAGTGTTGAAACCTCAAGATGATAAGCTGTTCTGTCCGCCTATGCAATTTCAAATTGCCTCTGATATGATTCACTTCCTGTTTTTAAGGTAATTATCCCAGGTCTACAGCCATGCCTCAAGCCTTTTTAATCAGAGGCCTAATGCTTAGATTATTCCCAGGAAAATCATCCAGAGTGCGACAGTTCTTATGCTGCTACATCTCAGATGGGAGTCTTGATAATCCACGACATACCTTGTCAACAGTATCCTGGCATTTTTGCCTTGTAAGTTAATCAGGTAAATTGGTGAATGTGTATATCAATTTAATGTCTCTAAGCTCACAATAAATTATTGGCATAGCTTAACCTCAACACCCGATAGTGTGAGCCAGTGTCCTGGTTCATGGATTTGATGTGTACTGCTAAAGGTTTTCTTCAATTCGAGACTTTCTCACTCCCTCTGCACTACTTACTTTACCACAATAACCTTACTCCATGCAGCAAGCTGAGAATAATAAACACACTGATGGATACCATTTTTACTAACTTGGCTGACCCATTCTTATGGCGAGGAGTCAAGCGCTCTACATCTAACATAGTGAGCCCAATATTTTCACTCCTGAACAGATATCTGAGGAGTTCTGATGTAATAAAGTTTTATGTGAAGTGGAATTTAATATCGTTAAAAATTATATTTCTATGTTTAAGATAGAGCTGTTTATGAGCTTTGCCATTTAGCCCCGAGCATGCTTATGGATTGCATGATAAATCTACAACCGTCATGGCCAATCTGGAATTTCATAGTTCAGTCCGACGATATAACAAGATGACTTATTTCAGCTTAATTTTTCATGAAACACTATAATATAAAAAATTCCTGTTGCTTTTAGCTGAATATTTCACAAATTTTTACTGGATCACCCTGCTTTGCTTTTTTCCCTAACTCCTCACAGAACCATCTTGGTCTTGTTTAAAACTTAAAGATATGGTTACAAATGAGATCAATTATTATACGAAGTATTAGAGTCCACAGCAATGCTAGAAAGGCGAAAATATTTATGGCTTCTATCAGACGGCGAATGGAGGCTGAGGGGCAAGCGAGACATTCGAGATTGGTCATTTGAACATTACAGTTATGACTTATAAATAAAATTAGATATAAAGCCGAGTCTATTAATGTCTTTATATAAGGACCTACATTATAGCTCCCACAGGGAGGACTCTATATCAAGTACTCATTGTAATGACTCTTTATGGCGCGATAAAAAACCTGTGTCAGAACATGCTTAAAGGGTCGTATGAACTGAATTCACTTTGCTGCTACATCTTGTCATTTAGTGCAATATCATAACTTACTCTCAATTAAACTAGTTAAAACAAAGATGAGCCTATACCATTTTGGGATTGTAAGTTTTTGCTTAATCTTACCACTTGTCTTCAATGACCTTTCACGTATTGCGACACATGTGGGGCCGTACTTTTTTACCATCTCTTGCCGCTCTTCCTCTCTAATATGCTCCACCCTATGAAATCATGGAATTTCAATTCCCTTTTAAGAATCTGAGTGGTTCCTTTCTGTCTGAGGGCTCTGCTGGATTTAGAACAGGCGCTGTCGTGTGAGGTCTCTGGTGCTGGATGTTGTGTGCCTATTCGAATGTTCCTTTACGTAAC
>NW_017215245.1:0-14077 GCF_001704415.2 Capra hircus
GAGGCCTCTCTGAGATGCACAGAACGCGGTAATTCTTTCCCGACCACGCACGGAAAGGATCCCTCCTTCTCGAGCTAGGAGGCACGCGAAAGGCTCCTCTGGCGTGGCGGAACTCGCGTGCTTCCTCTCGAGTGGAGACGGGTATGTCGGGTAACTTCTTGAGTTGCAGCAAGGGTGTGAAGGGACCCTTTGAAAGTTCCAGATTTTAGATGTGATTAGCCTAGAGACGCCTCAGCGGAAATGGGCCTCATCTGGCCTGGAGGGCAGAACCTCCTGGATTTTCTCGAGTTGCGGCAGGGGCTCTCGCCTTACAACGGGGACCTCAAGGACTCGCTCTGGTGGCCTCAGGAAAGGCCAGTCCCATGCGAGTTTGCACGGGGACTCTCGGGATTCCCCTCCCGTCGATGCCGGGGCCTAAGACCTTGTGTGGAGTCGGTGCCGGAACCTGAGGATTCCTCTCCAGTGCTGACATGGATCTTGGGGTACTTCTGGAGTCTCCCCAGGGGAGTCAGTCCTCGGCTCGAGTGGGGGCATGCACATGCGCTTTCCTCCCGAGCTGTAGCAGCAGTGTCACGCTTCCCTTCGCGTGGATCAAGGGATCTGTGGCTTTCCCTCGAGGCTTTCCCACGAGGCTTTCCCACGAGGCTTTCCCACGAGGCTTTCCCACGAGGCTTTCCCACGAGGCTTTCCCAAAGGGCTGTCCTGCGTGCCACCGTGGTGTGTGTCCATCCTCGGCTTGAAAGTTGAGGCAGTGCAGGGAAAAGAGTTTTCCCTGGAAAGAACTGAGACATCTGGGGGACTCTGGGAATGGTGGCACGACCCTGGAGTTCCTCTCGCCTTTCCTGTGGAGAGCACCTCCTCTTGAGATGCGACGGGAACGCCGGGAATTCTTTCCCGACCACGCAGGGAAAGGATCCCTCCTCTCGAGCTAGGAGGCGGAAACGGGGCTCCTCTGGATGAGGGCGTGACTCGCCTGCTTCCTCTCGAGTGGAGACGGGTATGTCCGGGAACTTCTTGAGCTGCAGCAAGGGTGTGAAGGACCCTTTGGAAGTTCCAGAGGTTAGGTGTGAATAGCCTCGAGACGCCTCAGCGGAAATGGGCCTCATCTCGCCTGGAGGGGAGAACCTCCTTGATTTCCTCGAGTTGCGGCAGGTGCTCTCGACTTACGACGAGGACCTCAGGGACCCGCTCTGGTGGCCTCAGGAAAGGCCAGTCCCCATGCGAGTTTCTCATGGGCCTCTCGGGATTCCTCTCCCGTCGATGCTGGGGCCTAAGAACTTGTGTGGAGTCAGTGCCAGAACCTGAGGATTCCTCTCCAGTTCTGACATGGATCTTGGGGTACTTCTGGAGTCTCCCCAGGGGAGTCAGTCCTCGTCTCGAGTGGGGGCAGGCACGTGCGCTTTCCTTCCGAGCTGTAGCAGCAGTGTCACGCTTCCCTTCGCGTGGTTCAAGGGTTCAGGGGCTTTCCCTCTAGGCTTTCCAACGAGGCTTTCCCACGATGCTTTCCCACAGGGCTGTCCCACGTGCCACCGTGGTGTGAGTCGATCCTCGGCTTGAAAGTGGAGGCAGTGCAGGGAAAACAGGTTTCCCTGGAATGGGACGGAGACATCTGGTTGTCTCTGGGAATGGTGGCACGACCCTGGAGTTCCTCTCGCCTTTACTGTGGAGAGCGCCTCCTCTTGAGATGCAACGGGAACGCCGGGAATTCTTTCCCGAACATGCAGGGAAAGGATCCCTCCTCTCGAGCTAGGAGTCGGGAACGGGGCTCCTCTGGATGTGGCCGGGACTCTCGTGGTTCCTCTCAAGTGGAGACGGGTATGTCGGGGAACTTCTTGAGTTGCAGCAAGGGTGTAAAGGACACTTTGGAAGTTCCAGATGTTAGATGTGATTAACCTCGAGTCGTCTCAGCGAAGATGGGCCTCATCTCGCCTGGAGTAGAGAACCTTGTGGATGTTCTCGAGTTGCGGCAGGTGCTCTCGACTTACGACGGGGACCACAGGGACCCGCTCTGGTGGCCTCAGGAAAGGCCAGTCCCCATGCGAGTTGCTCGGGGGCCTCTCGGGATTCCTCTCCCGTCGATGCTGGGGCCTAAGTTCTTGAGTGGAGTCGGTGCCGGAACCAGAGGATTCCTCTCCAGTTCTGACATGGATCTTGGGGCACTTCTGGAGTCTCCCAAGGGGCGTCATTCCTCGTCTCGAGTGGGGACATGCACGTGCGCTTTCCTCCCGAGCTGTAGCAGCAGTGTCGCGCTTCCCTTCGCCGTGGATCAAGGGATCTGTGGCTTTCCCTCGAGGCTTTCCCACGAGGCTTTCCCACGAGGCTTTCCCACAGAGCTATCCCACAGAGCTATCCCACATACCACCTTGGTGTGAGTCGATCCTCGGCTTGAAAGTCGAGGCAGTGCAGGGAAAACAGGTTTCCTTGGAATGGACTGAGACATCTGGGGCACTCTGGGAATGGTGGCACGACCCTGGAGTTCCTCTCGCCTTTCCTGTCGGAGAGCGCCTCCTCTTCGGATGCGACGTGAACGCCGGGAATTCTTTGCCGACCACGCAGGGAAAGGATCCCTCCTCTCGAGCTAGGAGGCGGAAAACGAGGCTCCTCTGGAGGTGGGCGGAACTCTTGTGCTTCCTCTCGGGTGGAGACGGGTATGTCGGGGAACTTCTTGAGTTGCAGCAAGGGTGTGAATGACCCTTTGGAAGTTCCAGAGGTTAGGTGTGATTAGCCTCGAGATGCCTCAGCGGAAATGGGCCTCATCTCGCCTGGAAGGGAGAACCTCCTGGATTTTCTCGAGTCGCGCCACGTGCTCTCGACTTACGACTGGGATCTCAGGGACCCGCTCTGGTGGCCTCAGGAAAGGCCAGTCCCCATGCGAGTTGATCGGGGCCTCTAGGGATTCCTCTCCCATCGATGCCAGGGCCCAAAATCTTGTATGGAGTCGGTGCCGGAACCTGAGCATTCCTCTCCTGTGCTGACATTGATCTTGGGTACTTCTGGAATCTTCCCAGGGGAGTCAGTCCTTGTCTCAATTGGGGCATGCACAAGCGCTTTCTTCGCGAGCTGTAGCAGCAGTGTCATGCTTCCCTTCGCGTGGATCAAAGGATCTGTGGCTTTCCCTCGAGGCTTTCCCACGAGGCTTTCCCACAGGGCTGTCCCACGTGCCACCGTGGTGCGAGTCGATCCTCGGCTTGAAAGTCGAGTCAGTGCAGGGAAAACAGTTTTCCCTGGAATGGACTGAGACATCTGGGGACTCTGGGAATGGTGGCACGACCCTGGAGTTCCTTTCGCCTTTCTTGTAGAGATTGCCTCCTCTTGAGATGCGATGGGAACGCCGGGAATTTTTTCCGCCGGAGTACTAGGGGAAAGGGATCCCTGCCTCTCGAGCTTGGAGGCGGAAACCGGGGGGTGTGAAGAACCCTTTGGAAGTTCCAGAGGTTAGGTGTGATAAGCCTCAAGACGCCTCAGCGGAAATGGGCCTCATCTCTCCTGGAGGGGAGAACCTCCTGGATTTTCTCGAGTTGCGGCAGGTGCTCACGACTTACGACGGGGACCTCAGGGACCCGACCTGGTGGCCTCAGGAAAGGCCAGTCCCCATGCGAGTTGCTCAGGGGCCACTCGGGATTCCCCTCCCGTCGATGCTGGGGCCTAAGGACTTGTGTGGAGTCGGTGCCGGAACCAGAGGAATCCTCTCCAGTGCTGTCATGGATCTTGGGGCACTTCTGGATTCTCCCCAGGGGCGTCATTCCTCGTCTCGAGTGGAGGCATGCACGTGCGCTTTCCTCCCGAGCTGTAGCAGCAGTGTCCCGCTTCCCTTCCCGTGGATCAAGGGATCTGTGGCTTTCCCTCGAGGCTTTCCCACGAGGCTTTCCCACGAGGCTTTCCCACAGACCTGTCCCACGTGCCACCTTGGTGTGAGTCGATCCTCGGCTTGAAAGTCAAGGCAGTGCAGGGAAAACAGGTTTCCCTGGAATGGACTGAGACATCTGGGGCACTCTGGGAATGGTGGCACGACCCTGGAGTTCCTCTCGCCTTTCCTGTCAAGAGCGCCTCCTCTTGAGATGCGACGGGAACGCCGGGAATTCTTTGCCGACCACGCAGGGAAAGGATCCCTCCTCTCGAGCTAGGAGGCGGAAACGGGGCTCCTCTGGATGTGGGCGGGACTCTCGGTCTTACTCTCGAGTGGAGAAGGGTATGTCGGAGAACTTCTTGAGTTGCAGCAAGCTTGTGAAGGACCCTAAGGAAGTTCAAGAGTTTAGGTGTGATTAGCCTCAAGACGCCTCAGCGGAATTGGGCCTCATCTCGCCTGGAGGGGAGAACCTCCTGCATTTTCTCGAGTTGCAGCAGGTGCTCTCGACTTACGACGGGGACCTCAAGGACCCGCTCTGGTGGCCTCAGGAAAGGCCAGTCCCCATGCGTGTTGCTCGGGGGCCTCTCGGGTTTCCTCTCCCGTCGATGATGGGGCCTAAGACCTTGTGTGGAGTCAGTGCCGGAACATGAGGATTCCTCTCCAGTGCTGACATGGATCTTGGAGTACTTCTGGAGTCTCCGCAGGGGAGTCAGTTCTCGTCTCGAGTGGGAGCATGCACGTGCCCGTTCTTCCCGAATTTAGCAGCAGTGTTGTGCTTCCCTTCGCGTGGATCAAGGGATCTGTGGCTTTCCCTCGAGGCTTTCCCACGAGGCTTTCTCACGAGGCTTTCCCACAAGGCTGTCCCACGTGTCACCGTGGTGTGAGTCGATCCTCAGCTTGAAAGTCGAGGCAGTGCAGGGAAAACAGGTTTCCCTGGAATGGACTGAGACATCCCGGGGACTCTGGGAACGGTGGCACGACCCTGGAGTTCTTCTTGCCTTTCCTGTGGAGAGGGCCTCCTCTTGTGATGCGACGGGAAGGCCGTGAATTCTTTCCCGACCTCGCAGGGAAAGGATCCCTCCTCTCGAGCTAGGAGACGGACACGGGGCTTCTCTGGATGAGGGCGGGACTCGCGTGCTTCCTCTCGAGTGGAGACGGGTATGTCGGGGACTTCTTGAGTTGCAGCAAGGGTGTGAAGGACCCGTTGGAAGTTCCAGCGGTTAGGTGTGATTAGCCTCGAGACGCCTCAGCAGAAATAGCCTCATCTCGCCTTGAGGGGAGAACCTCCTGCATTATCTCGAGTTGCAGGCAGGTGCTCTCGACTTACGACGGGGACCTCAGGGACCCGCTCTGGTGACCTCAGGAAAGGCCAGTCCCCATGCGAGTTGCTCGGGGGCCTCTCGGGATTCCTCTCCCGTCGATGCCGGGACCTAAGATCTTGTGTGGAGTGGGTGCCGGAATCTGACAATTCTTCTCCGTGCTGACATGGATCTTGGGGTACTTCTGGAGTCTCCCCAGTGGAGTCAGTCCTCGTTTCGAGAGGGGGCATGCACGTGCTCTTTCCTCCCGAGCTGTAGCAGCAGTGTCACACATCCCATCGCGTGGATCAAGGGATCGGGGCTTTCCCTCGAGGCTTTTCCAGGAGGCTTTCACACGAGGCTTTCCCACGAGGCTTTCCCACGAGGCTTTCCCACAGGGCTGTCCCACGTGCCACCTTGGTGTGAGTCGATCCTCGGCTTGAAAGTCGAGGAAGTGCAGGGAAAACATGTTTCCCTGGAATGGACTGAGACATCTGGGGGACTCTGGGAATGGTGGCACGACCCTGGAGTTCCTCTCGCCTTTCCGGTGGAGAGCGCATGTTCTCGGGATGCGACGGAAACGCCGGGAATTCTTTCCAGAACACGCAGGGAAAGGGTCCGTCCTCTCGAGCTAAGAGGCGGAAACGGGGCACCTCTGGATGTCGGCGGGACTCACCTGCTTTTCCTCGAGTGGAGACGGGTATGTCGGGGAACTTCTTGAGTTGCAGCAAGGGTGTGAAGGACCCTTTGGAAGTTCCAGGGTTAGTTGTGAATTGCCTCGAGACGCCTCAGCGGAAATGGGCCTCATCTCGCCTGGAGGAGAGAACCTCCTCGATGTTCTCGAGTTGCTCAGGTGCTCTGGACTTACGACGGGGACCTCAGGGACCCGCTCTGGTGGCCTCAGGAAAGGCCAGTGCCCATATGAGTTTCTCGGGGGCCTCTCGGGATTCCTCTCCCGTCCGATGCTGGGGCCTAAGACCATGTGTGGAGTCAGTGCAAGAACCTGAGGATTCCTCTCCAGTGCTGACATGGATCTTGGGGTACTTCTGGAGTCTCCCCATGGGAGTCAGTCCTCGTCTCTAGTGGGGGCATGAACGTGCGCTTTCCTCCCGAGGTGTAGCAGCAGTGTCCTGCTTACCTTCGCGTGGATCAAGTGATCAGGGGCTTTCCGTCGAGGCTTTCCCACGAGGCTTTCCCACGAGGCTTTCCCACAGGGCTGTCCCACGTGCCACCGTGGTGTGAGTCGATCCTCGGCTTGAAAGTCGAGGCAGTGCAGGTAAAACAGGTTTCCCTGGAATGGACTGAGATATCTGGGGGACTCTGGGAATGGTGGCACGACCCCTGGAGTTCCTCTCGCCTTTCCGGTGGAGAGCGCATGTTCTCGGGATGCGACGGAAACGCCGGGAATTCTTTCCCGAACACGCAGGGAAAGGATCCCTCCTCTCGAGCTAGGAGGCGGAAACGAGTCAACTCTGGATGTGGACGGGACTCTCGTGCTTCCTCTCGAGTGGAGACGGGTAAGTCGTGGAACTTCTTGAGTTGCAGCAAGGGTGTGAAGGACTCTTTGGAAGTTCCAGAGGTTAGGTGTGATTAGCCTCGAGACGGCTAGCGAAAATAGGCCTCATCTCGCCTGGAGGGGAGAACCTCCTGGATTTTCTGGAGTTGCGGCAGGTGCTCTTGATTCGACGGTGACCTCTGCGACCCGTTCTGGTGGCCTCAGGAAAGGCAAGTCCCAATGCGAGTTGCTCGGGGGCCTCTCAGAATTCCTCTCCCTTCGATGCTGGGGCCTAAGACCTTGTGTGGAGTCGGTGCCAGAACCTGAGGATTCCTCTCCAGTGCTGACATGGATCTTGGGGTATTTCTGGAGTCTCCCCAGGAGAGTGAGTCCTCGACTTGAGTGGGGGCATGCACGTGCGCTTTCCTCCCGAGCTGTAGCAGCAGTGTCACGCTTCCCTTCGCGTGGATCAAGGGATCTGTGGCTTTCCCTCGAGGTTTTCCCACGAGGCTTTCCCACAGAGCTGTCCCACGTACCACCGTGGTGTGAGTCGATCCTCGGTTTGAATGTCGAGGCAGTGCTAGGAAAACAGGTTTCCCTGGAATGGACTGAGACATCTGGGGGACTCTGGGAATGGTGGCACGACCCTGGAGTTCGTCTCGCCTTTCCTGTGGAGAGCGCCTCCTCTTGAGATGCGACGGGAACACCGGGAATTCTTTCCCGAACAAGCAGGGAAAGGATCCCTCCTATAGAGCTCCCAGGCGGAAATGGGGCTCCTCTGGATGTGGGCGGGACCATTGTGCTTCCTTTCGAGTGGAGACGGGTATGTCGGGGAACTTGTTGAGTTGCAGCAAGGGCGTGAAAGACCCTTTGGAAATTCCAGAGGTTAGGTGTGTTTTTCCTCGAGACTCCTCAGTAGAAATGGGCCTCATCTCGCCTGGTGGGGAAACTGAAGAAGTATTCCAAGTTCCATGTCAGCACTGGAGAGGAATCCTCAGGTTCTAGCCCCGACTCCACACAAGGTCTTAGGCCCCGGCATCGATGGGAGAGGAATCCCGAGAGGCCCCCGAGCAACTCCCTTGGGGACTGGCCTTTCCTGAGGCCACCAGAGCGGGTCCCTGAGGTCCCTGTCGTACGTAGAGAGCACCTGCCTCAACTCGAGACAATGAAGGAGGTTCTCCCCTCCAGGCGAGATGAGTCCCATTTCCGCTGAGGCGTCTCGAGGCTATTCACACCTAACCTCTGGAACTTCCAAAGGGTCCTTCACACCATTGATGCAACTCAAGATGTTCGCCTGCATACTCTTCTCCACTCGAGAGGAAGCAAGATGGTCCTGCAAACATGAATAGGAGGCCCGTTCCGGCCTTGTAGCTCGAGATATGGGATCCTGTCCTTGTTTGGTCGGGAAAGAATTCCCGGCGTTCCCGTCACATCTCAAGAGGAGGCGCTCTCCACTGGATAGGGGATAGGAACTGCAGGGTCGTGCCACCATTCCAAGAGTCCCCCAGATGTCTCAGTCCATTCCAGAGGAACCTGTTTTCCCTGCACTGCCACGAGTTTCTCGCTGAGGATCGACTCACACCACAGTGGCACGTGGGACAGCCCTGTGGGAAAGCCTCGTGGGAAAGCCTCGAGGTAAAGCCACAGATCCCTTGATCTATGCAATGGGAAGCGTGAACTGCTGCTACCGCTGGGGAGGAAAGCGCAAGTGCATGCCCCCACACGAGACGAGGACTGAGTCCCCTGGGGAGACTCCAGAAGTACCCCAAGATCCATGTCAGCTCTGGAGAGGAAACCTCACTTTCCCTCCCCGACTCCACACAAGGTGTTAGGCCCCGGCATTTACAGGAGAGGAATCCCGAGAGGCCCCCTAGCAACTCGCATGGGGACTGCCCTTTCCTGAGGCCACCACAGCGGGTCCCTGAGGTTTCCATCGTAAGTCAAGAGCACCTGCCGCAACTCGAGAAAATCCAGGAGGTTCTCCCCTCCAGGCGAGATGAGGCCTATTTTCCCTGAGGCGTCTCGAGGCTAATCACACCTAACATCTGGAACTTCCAAAGGGTCCTTCACACCTTTACTTCAACTCAAGAAGTTCCCCGACATACCCGTCTCCACTCGAGAGGAAGCCCGAGGGTCCCGCCCACATCCAGAGGAGCCCCGTTTCCACCTCGTAGCTCGAGATGAGGGATCCTTTCCCTGCTTGGTCGGGAAAGAATTCCCGACGTTCCCGTCGCATCTCAAGAGGAGGCGCTCTCCTCAGGAAAGGCGAGAGGTACTCCAGGGTCGTGCCACCATTCCCAGACTACTACAGATGTCCCAGTTCATTCCAGAGGAACCTGTTTTTCCTGCACTGCCTCGACTTTCACGCCGAGGATTGGCTCACACCACGGTGTCACATGGGACAGCCCTGTGGGAAAGCCTTTTGGGAAAGCCCCGTGGGAAAGCCTCGAGGGAAAACCGCAGATCACTTGATCGACGTGAGGGGAAGCGTGACACTGCAGCTACAGCTCGGGAGGAAAGCGAACGTGCATGCCCCCACTCGAGCCGAGGGCTCTCTACCCTGGGGAAACTCCAGAAGTATCCCGCGATCCATGTCAGCACTGGAGAGGAATCATCAGGTTCCTGCCCGACTCCACAAAAGGTCTTACGCCCCGGAATCGACGGGAGAGGGATCCCGAGAGGCCCCCTAGCAACTCCCATGGGAACTGGACTTTCCTCAAGCCACCAGAGCGGGTCCCTGAGGTCTCCGTCGTAAGTCGAGAACACCTGCCTCAACTCGAGAAAATCATGGAGGTTGTCCACTCCAGGCGAGATGAGACCCATTTCCGCTGAGTCGTCTTGAGGCTAATCACACCTAACCTCTGGAACTTCCAAAGGGTCCTTCACACCCTTGCTGCAACTCAAGATGTTCCCCGATGCCGGGGGCCAGCTTGAGGAATTCCGTCCATGGCAAATGTCATGAGGAAGGAGGCTTGGCATATGCAAAGGCGTGATCAAGCCTCAGGAAACCCCCTGTTCCCGAGCATCTGACCCCAAAACCAAAGTCTGTTTTATGCTCTCACCTACACCTCTGACTTCCGGGGGCCTCTCCCCCATAACCGTTTCTCTCGGAGAAGGAGTAAACGTCCAGCTCCAAGGCAATAAAAATTCTTGGGCATGACAAGAGTGTTTCAGCTTATGGACTCCTCTGAAGGTTATCTAGCCCACTTGTATAGGTTTGTCCAGCCACATGTGATTGCTTGCAGCCTGTCAACCTGAGAGGCACAAGATGTTTTAGACTCACTAAAGGCAAATTCTTTTGGGGAGTTAGAAATTATTATTATAGTTGGTTAGGAATTATATTGGTGAAGGGTCTCTTCATTTGTTGTGTCAATAATTGCTGCTAATTCCCTGCTCTGGGTGGGACAATGATGTCTCAGGTCAAACCTCTCTGCTGACAGACTAGCTTGTGTGACAGGATTATCCATACTGGTGCCACTAGGCACATGATTGTTTACTACCTCTCAACCATAAACAGCACAGAGAGTTTTGGAGTATTTTGAGAGTCTTAATTAACATAGGGCTTTTTCTTCTTGTTGAGTCAATGATTGCCGCCAGGCCTCTATATCCTTAGGCACCTGGGAATATACTAATCAATGTATTTGGAATATAGCAAAAGGAAATATAGTAGTTTTTGATGTTAGCAATACTAGACTTTTTGAGTTAATGGATTTTCTCTTTTGTAATAGATCACTGTACTTTGTTATAAATCACTGTGTCTTTGCTATGTAAGAATGTAACTTTATCATATCTTAAGACTAAATAGATCTTAAGGGGAGCAATGGTGAAAGGATTTTCATTTGTTGGGCTGATGTTGGCTGCTAAATCTCCATGTTCCCTACCCTTATAATGAATATAACTAACATATAGGAGAAATAAGTATTAACCTTTAAGCATATAGGAGAAATAAGTATTAACCTTTAAGGCTAATCATGTTAACCTTGGGTTGAATAAATTCCTTTCTTGATTGTAACTCACTACGTCCTCACCCTATAGGAATGTAACGTTATTTGGAGGGCGGTGCTTGGTTAACAAAAAACACCATTGGAAAAAAATAAGTTTTTTTGGTTATCAGAAAGAAAGGATCACAAAATGTCAACAGGTCTCACTCATGGCCAGAAGATGATGTAATATCCCTAAGACCTTTTTTTTTATACATTTATCTGAAGCACCTGATTTTGACAAAGGTCAGGACTGCTGATTCCCACGTGACTTTGTATTCATCCCTATGTGTAACAAAAGGTATATAAGCAAACCCAAAAACAAAGAAATCGGATCAGTTTCCAGAAAGACTGATTCCCCCATGTCGCTTCGTTCTTGATCCTGTTTTTCTGGCTGAAATCCCATCTGGAGCGTGGATGCTATTCCACATAATCCAAGTTAGTCAGCCTCCTTTTCTCCACTAATCATCCTACTGCACTATCCATTTCGAATCTCTCTATATCTGTCATTAAATATGTATCTTTCCAAAGACGCCGACTCCGTCCCCACCTTCGAATCACCCTTGATCCACCGGGAATGGACCCTGGCACCTCGACATGCCCGTCTCCACTTGACAGGAAGCACGAGGGTCCCGCCCACATCCAGAGGAGCCCCGTTTCTGCCTTGGAGGTCGAGATGAAGGATCCTTTCCCTGCTTTGTCCCGAAAGAATTCCCGGCATTCCCGTCGCATCTCAAAAGGAGGCACGCTCCACAGGAAAGGCGAGAGAAAATCCAAGGTCGTGCCACCACTCCAACAGTCCCCCAGTTGTCTCAGTCCATTCCAGAGGAACGTATTTTCCCTGCAGTGCATAGACTTCGATGCCGAGGATCGACTCACACCACGGTGGCACGTGGGACAGCCCTGTGGGAAAGCCTTGAGGGAAAGCCACAGATCCCTTGATCTACCCAATGGGATGCGTGACACTGCTGCTACAGATCGGGAGAAAAGCGCTCATACATGCCCACACTCGAGACGAGGACTGACTCCATTGTGGAGTCTCCAGCAGTACCCAAAGATCCATGTCAGCACTGGAGAGGAATCGTCAGGTTCCGGACCCGGCTCCACACAAGGTCTTAGGCCCCGGCATCGACGGGAGAGGAATCCTGAGAGGCCCCCTAGCAACTCGAATGGCGACTGGCCTTTCCTGAGGCCACCAGAGCGGGTCGCTGAGGTCCCCATTTTAAGTAGAGAGCACCTTCCTCAACTCTAGAAAATCCATGAGGTTCTACCATTCAGGCTAGATGAGGTCCATTTCCGCTGAGGCATCTCGAGTCTAAGCACCCCTAACCTCTGGAACTTCCAAAGGGTCCTTCACACCCTTGCTGCAACTCGAGAAGTTTCCCGACATACCCATCTCCACCCGAGAGGAAGCACGAATGTCCCGACCACATCCAGAGGAGCCCCTTTTCCACCTCGCAGCTCGAGAGGAGGGATCCTTTCCCTACTTGGTCGGGAAAGAATTCCCGGCATTCCCGTCGCATCTCAAGAGGAGGCGCGCTCCACAGGAAAGGCGAGAGGAACTCCAGGGTCGTGCCACCATTCCAATAGTCCCCCAGATGTCTCAGTCCATTCCAGAGGAACCTGATTTCCCTGCACTTCCTCGACTTTCACGCCGAGGATCGACTCACACCATGGTGGCATGTAGGACAGCCCTGTGGGAAAGCTTCGTGGGAAAGCCTCATGGGAAAGTCTCAAGGGAAAGCCACAGATCCCTTGATCCACTCGACAGGAAGTGTGACACTGCTGCTGCAGCTGGGAAGGAAGGCGCACCTGCATGCTGCCACTCGAGACGAGGACTTACTCCACTGGGGAGACTCCAGAAGTACCCTAAGATCAATGTCAGCACTGGAGAGGATTCCTTAGGGTCCGTCCCGATCTCCACACAAGGTCTTAGGCCCCGTCGTCGAAGGGAGAGGAATCTCGAGGGACCCCTAGCCACACGCATGGGTACTGGACTATCCTGAGGCCACCAGAACGGGTCGCTGAGGTTCCCGTCAAAAGTCGAGCGTGCCTGCCACAACTCAGGAAAATCCAGGAGGTTCTTCCCTCCAGGCGAGATGAGGCCCATTTCCGCTGAGGCGTCTCGAGGCTAAGTACACCTAAACTCTGAAACTTCCAAAGGGTCCTTCACACCCTTGCTGCAACTCAAGAAGTTCCCTGACATACCCGTCTCCACTCGAGAGGAAGCACGAGGAACCCGCCCACATCCAGAGGAGACCCATTTCCGCCTCATAGCTCGAGAGGAGGGATCTTTCCCTACTTGGTTGGGAAAGAAATCCCGTCGTTCCCGTCGCATGTCAATAGGAGGCGCACTCCACAGGTAAGGCGAGAGGAACACCAGGATCGTGCCCCCATTCCAAGAGTCCGCCAGATGTCTCAGTCCTTTCCAGAGGAACCTGTCTTCCCTTTCACTGCCTCGACTTTCACGCCGAGGATCGACTTACACCACGGTGGCACCTGGGACAGCCCTGTGGGAAAGCCTCTTGGGAAAGCCTCCTGGGAAAGCCTCGAGGGAAAGCCACAGATCCCTTGATCCACGCGACGGGAAGCGTGATAGTGCTGCTAAAGCTCGGGAGAAAATCGCACGTGCATGCCCCCACTCGTAATGAGGACTGACTCCCCTGGGGAGACTCCCAGAAGTACCCCAAGATACTTGTCAGCAGTGGAGAGGAATCCTCAGGTTCCGGCACCGACTCCACACAAGGTCTTAGGCTTAGGCATCGAAGGGAGTGCAATCCCAAGTGGCCCTCAAGCAACTCGCATGGGGACTGGCCTTTCCTGAGGCCACCAGAGCGGGTCCTTGGAGATCCCAGTCTTAAGTCGAGAGCACCTGCAGCAACTCGAGAAAAATCCATGAGGTTCTCCCTCCAGGCGAGATGAGACCCATTTCAGGCTGAGGCGTCTCGACCCTAATCACTCCTAACCTCTGGAACTTCCAAAGGGTCCTTCACAGCCTTGCTACAACTCAAGAAGTTCCCCGACATACCCGTCTCCACTCTAGAGGAAGCACGAGGATCCCGCCCACATGCAGAGGAGCCCCATTTCGGCCTCATAGCTCGAGATGAGGGATGCTTTCCTGATTGGTGGGGGAAAGCATTCCCGGCGTTCCCATCCCATTCAAGAGGAGGCACTCTCCACAGAAAAGGCGAGAGGAACTCCAGGGTCATGCCACAGGAGGCTTTCCCACGATGCTTTCCCACAGGGCTGTGCCATGGGCCGCCGTGGTTTGAGTCGATCCACGGCGTGAAAGTCGAGGCAGTGCAGGAAATACAGGTTCCTGTGGAATGGACTGAGACATCTGGCGGACTCCTGGAATGGTAACAAGACCCATGAATTCCTCTCCTCTTTCTGTGGACAGCATCTCCTCTTGAGATGCTAGAGACTGCCGGGAATTCTTTCCCGACGAAGCATGGAA
>NW_017215246.1:0-14076 GCF_001704415.2 Capra hircus
GGCTGTTTCCAATGTTTTCCCATCTATTTGCCATGAAGTGATGAGACTGGATGCAATGATTTTAGTTTTTGAATGCTGAGGCTGCTCCTAACTTTTTCACTCTGCCTCTTTCACTTTCATCAGGAGACTCTTTAGTTCTTCTTCACTTTCTGCCATAAGGTGGTGTCATCTGCATATCTGAGATTATTGATATTTCTCCCAGCAATCTGGATTCCAGCGTGTGCTTCCTCCAGCCCAGTGTATCTCATGATGTACTCTGCATATAAGTTAAATAAGCAGGGTGACAATACAGCTTGACATATTCCTTTTCCTATTTAGAACCAGTCTGTTGTTCCATGTCCAGTTCGAACTGTTTCTTCCTGACCTGCATACAGGTTTCTCAAGAGACAGGTCAGGTGGTCTGGTATTCCCATCTCTTTCAGAATTTTTCCCAGTTTATTGTGATCCACACAGTCAAAGGCTTTGGCATAGTCAATAAAGCAGAAATAGATGTCTTTTTTTTTCTGGAACTCTCTTGCTTTTTCAATGATCCAGTGGATGTTGGCAGTTTGATCTCTGGTTTCTCTGCATGTTTTAAATCCCTCTTGAACATTTGGAAGTTCACAGTTCATGTGAACTTGGAGAATTTTGAGCATTACTTTACTAGTGTGTGAGATGAGTGGCAATTGTGCAGCAGCTTGAATATTCTTTGTCATTGCCTTTCTTTGGGATTGGAATGAAAACTGACCTAATGACTAGATGTTTTCAATTGCATATGCTGAAAGAACTGGCTGTGCAGTTTTGAAGAAAAAAAAATCATTTTAACCCCATTTTCTCTGAAGTGCAAGGCATATCATGGCCATCCCTGAATCATAAAGTCACCTTTTCTTTATGTAGTCATAGTTTCATGCCTAAATTATAGGCCAACTCATGCTCAAATTGGACTCTGATGTCAGGGGCAGATCAACTAATAAAAAGCTTGGATTGTCCCTCTGGAGGAAAGTGAGATCTTTGTCCCACGAGAAGAATCTGAAGGGTTAAGGGAACTTGCAAGAGTGGGGAAAGCTTAGTCCATCCTACATGTACCAAAATCTTAAATAAGGCTTATTTACTTTACCGAAGTAAAAAAAACAGATGATGAAAACAATTATAAATCAATGAAAGGTAAAGAAACTCATAGTCTGTTATCAAAAATTGCATTCTAAGAAAACTTTGTTCTCTTAACCTAGAGAGGAGACTAAATTCCATCTGGTACCAGCTTACCAGAAGACAAACAAACAAACAAACAAATTATCGGTAAGCTTAAAAAATGTATATTCCATATATCTTGAAGTAGCAGTATTTCTGCAAAGGCATCAGTGTGAAATCATAGAAGACATGGTTAAAACCTGATTAAATAGAAATTGACAATGTAATCTGGTCACTGCTGCGACTTGAAATGCTTTCATATGATAACTGGAATTATAACTGACAGCATTTGACCAGGACATATCAGATTTTCACGGATGTCAGATAATTTCTAGGATATCTATATTAGGAACTGAAGGAATCTTTGAACCTAGGAAAGAAAACAACAGTCTCAAAGGCCCTTGCTGAATATCTATCAGCAAGGAATGTCTTTGCAAGGATCGCAAAATGAAGGGAAATTACACCGACCTGCCTCTGCAACTTCGGTCCTCTGAGCAGATCTGGAGGTCTCCCTTTGTATAAGCTAACCTGTTCCTTCCAAATAGAGGTTTGCAACACAAAACAAGTGGCCGCCTATTCTTCCTCGAAGGAGGATCTCTTTCCCCACATCCTGCGAACTCCTTTTCCCAGCCTCCAGGAAAAGCGCTTCTTGCAGTTCCTTTCAGAAAATCCTATGGACGGAGAAGCCTGGTAGGCTGCAGTCCGTGGGGTCGCTGAGGGTCGGACGCGACTGAGCCCCTGCACTTTCATTTTCACTTTCATGCATTGGAGAAGGCAATGGCAACCCACTTACTGTTCTTGCCTGGAGAATCCCAGGGACGGGGGAGCCTAGTGGGCTACCGTCTATGGCGTCGCACAGAGTCGAACACGACTGAAGCAACTTAGCAGCAGCAGCAGCAGCAGTTCCTTTCTTAGGGGCAGTTATCCCTGAGATTGGGACCTGGAAAGGCAGAGCCACCTCCACACACACGTCTTTTCTGTCCCCTTTCCTCTGGAGGAGAGCTCTAGTGAGCCTAGGTCTGTCAGGAAAATTCTTGGCTTTGACGGGATCCCACCCAGTGTGTGAACCTGCATACCCGACCTAGGGGCCACAGGGCACCTGTTTTGCTCGAGTGGGTCCTGGAGGGGTGCAGCATAGCAAGAGCTTAAAAATCCATCCAATTTGTCTTTTTTTTTTTTTACCTCGGAGAGAACGAGTTTGCTCCACCTCCACCCTTTGGCAGTGTGGAGGGAAGAGGGCACCACCCTCTCCCAAAGGGGACATAGGGCCTACCAGGAGAGAAAGGCCCCTTGAGAACCTGAGCCCAGGTAGGCAGCCAGTGATGTCAAGCACACTCCCGCTGCTTGCTTCTTCATGGGCACTCCCATGATCTGCTAGGAATGTCTTTGCAAGGATCTCAAAGGGAAGGGGAGATACATGGCCCTGTCTCTGGAACTTCAGTCCTCTGAGCAGATCTGGAGGTCTTGAGTTGTATAAGCAAACCTGTTCCTTCCAAATAGAGGCTTGCAAACACACCCCCGGTGGTTGCCTCTTCTTCCCCGAAGAAGTCTTTCTTTCCCCACATGCTGCGAACTCCCTGTCCCAACCTCCAAGAATAGCGCTTCTTGCCATTCCTTTCTTAGAGGCAGTTATCCCTGAGCTTGGGGCCGTAGGGAGTAGCCCCACACTCACAGGGAAAGGCAAAGACTCCTCCATACATCTCCTCTATCCCCTTTGCTCTGGAGGAGAGCTCTAGTGAGCCTAGGTCTTTCAGGAAAATTCTTGGCTTGGACAGGATCTCTCCCTGTTTGTGAACCTGCATATCCAACCAGGGGCCACAGAGCACCTGTTTCAGTAAAGTGGGCCCTGAAAGGGTGCAGCCTAGCAAGAGCTTGAAAATCCATTCAATTGCTGTTTTTGTACCTCTGACAGAGCGAGCTTGGCTCCACCCTTTGGCAGTGAGGAGAAAAGAGGCATGACACCCTCCCCAAGGGGACATGGGGCCTATTCGAGAGGAAAGGCCCCTTGTGGAGATGAGGCCAGGAAGGCACACAGTCGTGTCAAACACACTCCCACTGCTTGCTTCTTCAGGGGCACACCCGCTATCAGCTAGGAATGTCTTTGCAATGATCACAAAGGGAAGGGGAGATACAGGGCCCTGCTTCAGGACCTCCGGTGCTCTGAGCAAATCTCGAGGTCTCCCGTTGTTGGTCAAGGTCAAGGTCAAGTTCAAGGTCAAGGTCAAGTTCAAGATCAAGTTGAAGTTCAAGGTCAAGTTGAAGTTCAAGTTCAAGGTCAAGGTCAAGTTCAAGTTCAAGTTGAAGTTCAAGGTCAAGTTCAAGTTCAGTACAAGGTCAAGATCAAGTTCAAGTTCAAGTTCAACGTCAAGTTCAAAGTCAAGTTCAAGTTCAAGTTCAAGTTGAAGTTCAAGTTCAAGGTGAAGGTCAAGTTCAAGTTCAAGGTCAAGGTCAAGGCCAATTTCAAGTTCAAAGTCAAGGTCAAGGTCAAGTTCAAGGTCAAGGTCAAGTTCAAGTTCAAGGGCAGGGCAAGGCCAAGCCCAAGACCAAGGCAAGTGCAAGGGCACCGCCAAGGGCAAGGCCAAGGCCCAGGCCAAGGCAAAGGCCAAGGCCACCAAAGCGAAGCCCAAACTCCGTAACGCCTGACAAAAGGCAGAAGCCACTAGGCCCCTGTGCAGAGGAAGCCACTGAAGGCAGCAAGGCCACAGAGCTCCCCAACTCCCATTCCCACAGGAAGATGTGAGGATAAAGGGCCTCATCCCAGCACAGCACCCGCTCCCACCACCCCGCAACCCCGGCCCCCGCCCCCCTGCATGACGCACCCTGAAACAACACTGCCTTCCCAGAAAAGAGAACGGAGAAGCCATGTGTGTGCCAAAGGTGCAAGATGAACGAACGATGCCACGCCCTCCAACTTTGGGCACACCTGACGCCTTGGAACCCCGGGCCTGGCCAATGGGTCCCCGCCGTTCTCGGGTGGGAGGGGGGTCAACACATTGGCAGAGAGCCCTTGCCCAGGCCACCCGCAAATCCCCTGAGATGTGATCCGACCACAGGGACCGAGGGCAAACGTACCGCTTGAGGTGCTGGAGGAGCCAGACGAAGCCATGGTGGGAGAGGCACACAGGCACGCTGCAGACTGCTGGCCGAGTGGGCGGGGACCCAGCAGCTTAGGACTCTGGAGAACGGGAGGCGTCTCCGCCACCATTGACGTCAATAGGGTTTGGGTGGGTAGATGGAGGGGGCTGCCCCTGGCCTCGTTCCAAGCAGAGACCCTGGACGGAGTCCCGTGGAGCGAGTGGGCTTTTCCCGGGCACAGCTGTGCCCTGGACTGCCACGATCCCCGTTGGGGTGGGCGGGCAGTTCGCGGGCTTTGGTTTGTGGCCCTCCCTCGCAGCGGGGGGTGGGATCAACCCCGGGTGGATCAATCAGGGGCCCTCAGCAGTGCCAAGGGAGCTTACCGCCCAGGAAACGCCCCAAGGTCCCTTTGAATTGGCCACCAATGCCCCCTTTCCCAGCCTGCCTTGCTCTGGGATTTCCCGCCTTTTCACATTCCACAGGTCCCTGGGCCTCGACTGTCCCCCGCTGGCTCCTCCGAGGCATTCCGGGACACCAGACGCTCTCTCCAGCGCCTCCACCTAGATCCCTCGCTGTCCTCGCCTCCGTTTCCCCCATGCCCCCTCCCCAACTCCTCCGTGGGCTCTTGGCGTCCTTTCACTACAGCAGTCACAGAGTGCCAACACCGAGGGCTTTGAGTTGCCTGGAGCCCAAGGCTCCGGCCAGAGACCTGAGGGGCCAGCGTCTGGACTGGCAGCTAATGCCATTTGGGGCTTTTCTCACATGGAGCCTGAGGCCCGCACGTCCGCGGGCAAACCACCAGCGCGAGTGCCCTGGAGATACCCACCCAAGGGGACAGTGTACCACCTACTGTGGGGAAGGAGGTTCCTGTTTTCCCTGCACTGGTTCGACTTTCACGCCGAGGATCGACTCACACCATGATGGCAAGTGGAATAGCCCTGTGGGAAAGCCTCATGGGAAAGACTCCAGGGAAAGCCACAGATTCCTTGATCCACGAGAAGGGAAGCGTGACACTGCTGCTACCACTCGGGAGGAAAGCGCACGTGCATGACCCCACTCGAGCCGAGGACTGACGCCACTTGGGAGACTCCAGAAGTGCGCCAAGATCCATGTCAGCACTGCAGAGGAATCCTCAGGTCCGGTCCCGACTCCACACAAGGTCTTAGGCCCCGGCATCGACGGGAGAGGAAAACTGAGAGGCCCCCTAGCACCTCGCATGGGGACTGGCCTTTCCTGAGGTCACCAGAGCGTGTCTCTGAGGTCTCCGTCGTAACTCGAGAGCACCTGCCGCAACTCGAGAAAATCCAGGAGGTTCTCCCATCCAGGCGAGATGAGGCCCATTTCCGCTGAGGCGTCTCGAGGCTAATCACACCTAACCTCTGGAACTTCCAAAGGGTCCTTCACACCCTTGCTGCAAGTCAAGAAGTTCTCCGACATACCCATATCCACTCGAGAGGAAGGACGAGGGTCCCGCCCATATCCAGCTGAGCCCCGTTTCCGCCTCGTAGCTCGAGAAGAGGGATCCTTTCCCTTCGTCGTCGGGAAAGAATTCCCGGCCTTCCCGTCGCATCTCAAGAGGAGGCGCTCTCAACAGGAAAGACGAGAGGAACTTCAGGGCCTTGCCAGCATTCCAAGAGTCCCCCAGATGTCTAAGTCCATTCCAGAAGAAACTGTTTTCCCTGCACTGCCTCGACGTTCACACCGAGGATCGACTCACACCACTGTGGCACGTGGGACAGCCCTGTTGGAAAGCCTCGTGGGAAAGCCTCAATGGAAAGCGACAGATCCCTTGATCCACACGTCGGCAAGCGTGACACTGCTGCTGCAGGTCGTGAGGAAATGGCAGGTGCATGCCCCCACACGAGATGAGGACTGACTCCCCTGGTGAGACTCCAGAAGTACCCCAAGATCCATGTCAGCACTGGAGAGGCATCCTCAGGGTCTGGCCCCGACTCCACACAAGGTCTTAGGCACCGGCATCGATGGGAGAGGAATCCCTAGAGGCCCCCTGGTAACTCACATGGGGACTGGACTTTCCTGAGGCCACCAGAGCGGGTCCCTGAGGACCCGTCGTAACTCGAGAGCACCTGCCGCAACTGGGTAAAATCCAGGAGGTTCTCCCCTCCAGGCGGGATGAGGCCCATTTCCTCTGAGGTGTCTGGAGGCTCATCACACCTAACCTCTGGAAATTAAAAAGGGTCCTTGCTGCAACTCAAGAAGTTCCCCGACATACCCGTCTCCACACAAGAGGAAGCACGGGGGTCCCGCCCACATTCAGAGGAACCCCGTTTCCGAGATGAAGGATCCTATCCTGCTTAGTCAGGAAAGATTTTTTGGCGTTTCCATGGCATCTCAAGAGCAAGGGTTCTCAATAGGAAAGGCAAGAGGAACTCCAGGGTCGTGCCACCATTTCAAGAGTCCCCCAGATGTCTCAGTCCATTTCAGAGGAACCCGTTTTCCCAGCACTGCCTCGAATTTCACGCCGAGGATCCACTCACACCATGGTGGCATGTGGGACAGCCCTGTGAGAAAGCCTCGAGGGAAAGCCACAGATCCCTTGATCCCCGCGACGGGAAGCGTGACACATCTGCTACACTGTCCCTGAGGTCACGGTCGTATGTCGAGAGTACCTGCCGCAACTCGAGAAAATCCAGGAGGTTCTCTGCTCCAGTCGAGATGAGGCCCATTTTCTCTGCGGCGTCTCGAGAGTAATCACACCTAAACTCTGGAACTTCCAAAGTGTCGTAAACACCCTTGCTAAAACTCAAGAAGTTCCCCGACATACCCGTCTCCACTCCAGAGGAAGCACGAGGGTCCGGCCACCGCCAGAGGAGCTCCGTTTCCGCCTCCAAGCTCGAGATGAGGGATCCTTCCCTGCTTCCTCGGGAAAGAATTCCCGACGTTTCGACGCATCTCAAGAGGAGGCGCGCTGCACAGGAAAGGCGAGAGGAACTCATGGGTCTTGCCACCATTCCAAGAGTCCCCCAGATGTCTCTGTCCATTCCAGAGGATCCTGTTTTCCCTGCACTGCTTCGACTTTCACGCCGAGGATCGACTCACACCACGGTGGTACGTGTGACAACCCTGTGGGAAAGCCTCGTGGGAAAGCCTCGAGGGAAAGCCACAGATCCCTTAATCCACGCGACGGAAAGCGTGACACTGCTGCTACAGCACGGCAGGAAAGCGCACGTGCATGCCCCTACTCGACACGAGAACTGACTCCCCTGGTGAGAATCCAGAAATACCCCAAGATGCATGTCAGCCCTGGAGAGGAATCCTCAGGTTCCAGCCCCGACTCCACACAAGGTCTTAGGCCCTGGCATCGACGGGAGAGGAATAGCGACAGGACCTCTAGCAACTCGCATGGGGACTGGCCTTTCCTGAGGTCACCAGAGCGGGTCCATGAGGTCCCTGTCGTAAGTCGAGAGCACCTGCCACAACTCGGTAAAATCCAGGAGGTTCTCCCCTGCAGGTGAGATGAGGCCCGTTTCCACTGAGGTGTCTCGAGGCTAATCACACGTGAACTCTGGAACTTCTAAAGAGTCTTTCACAGTCATGCTGCAACTCAAGAAGTTCCCCGACATACCCGTCTCCACTCAAGAGGAAGCACGAGGGTCCCGGCCACATCCAGAGGAGCTCCGTTTCCGGCTCGTAGCTCGAGATGAGGGATCCTTTCCCTACTTGGTCGGGAAAGAATTCCTGGCATTTCCATCGCATCTCAAGAGGAGGCGCTCTAAACAGTAAAGGTGAGAGGAACTCCAGGTCGTGCCATCATTCCCAGAGTCCCCCGGATGTCTCAGTCAATTCCAGGGAAACCTGTTTTCCCTGCACTGCCTCGACTTTCAATCCGAGGATAGAGTCACACCACGGTGGCACGTGGGACAGCCCTGTGGGAAAGCCTCGAGAGAAAGCCTCGTGGGAAAGCCTCGAGGGAAATCCACAGATGCCTTGATCCACTCGAAGGGAAGCTTGAAAATGCTGCTACAGCTCGGGAGGAAAGCGAACGTGCATGCCCCCACTCAAGACGAGATCTGACTCCCCTGGGGAGACTCCAGAAGTACCCCAAGATCCATGTCAGCACTGGAGAGGAATCCTCAGGTTCCGGGACTGACTCCACACAAGGTCTTAGGCACGGGCATCGACGGGAGAGGAATCCCGAGAGACCACCGAGCATCACGAATGGGGACTGGCCTTTCCTGAGGCCACCAGAGCGGGTTCCTGAGGTCCCCGTCGTAAGTCGAGAGCACCTGCCGTAACTCGAGAAAATCCAGGAGGTTCTCCCCTCCAGGCGAGATGAGGCCCATTTCCTCTGAGGCGTCTCGAGGCTAATCACACCTAACCTCTGGAACTTCCTATGGGTCCTTCACACCCTTGCTGCAACTCAAGAAGATCCCCAAAATACCCGTCTCCACTCGAGAGGAAGCACGAGAGTCCCGCCCACATCCAGAGAAGCCCCGTTTCCGCCTCCTAGCTCGAGAGTAGGGATCCTTTCCCTGCCTGTTCAGGAAAGAATTCCCGGCGTTTCCGACGCATCTCAAGAGGAGGCACTCTCCACAGGAAAGGGGAGAGGAACTCCAGGGTCGTGCCACCATTCCCAGAGTCCCCCAGATGTCTCAATCCATTCAAGGGAAACCTGTTTTCCCTGCACTGCCTCAACTTTCAAGCCGAGGATCGACTCACACCACGGTGGCACGTGGGACAGCCTGCGGGAAAGCCTGGTGGGAAAGCCTCGAGGGAAAGCCACAGATCCCTTGATCCACGCGAAGGGAAGCGTGACACTGCTGCTACAGCTCGGGAGGAAAGCGCACGTGCATGCCCCCACTCGCGACGAAGACTGACTCCCCTGGGGAGACTTCAGAAGTACCCCAAGATCCATGTCAGCACTGGAGAGGATTCCTCAGGTTCCGGCACTGACTCCACACAAGGTCTTATGCCGGGGTCCAGCCCCGGTGGATCCAGGGAATTCGAAGGGTGGTCGGCGTTGGCGTGGAAAGACTTGTTTATTTATTAATGTAAGATTAGATTAGGAAACTATAGTGTAGTAAGAAGATTAAGTGGAGGAATAGGGCTGAATAGCTTGGTTTACGCGGAAGGCCAATAAAATTCCAGACAAGGAATTTGCACCACCTACGTTGGGCCACCGGCGCCCGCTTTAATATCTAAGGGTGCCTCGCCTTAAGCTCCCTTTCGTGCGGGTCTTAACAGCCGGGGCAAGTAAGTAGACCTGGCGAGCCTCCGCACTCCAGGTGGAGATTCAGCCTGAAGTTAAAGTAAAGAGCAGAGAGAAGGAAAGGTAGAGAAGAAGAAAGAGAGAGAAAGACACGGGGGGAGCCAGAGTCCCAAGAAACCAGGCTGAGAGACTAGTTCGAGAAGCTGGTCCGAGAAACTGGCCCCCGGCCCCTGGCCTCCTCCTTTATTGTTCAGAAGGCCTTTTATACTTTTGATAAAACATGGAGATCAATGGATAACACAAAATTATGTAGCGTTCACAACCCAGATTCTTTCTGTATATCATTTTGTATACAAAAGGTCTCAGGTGATTTACATTATCTTCTGGCCAAGAGGCTTGTTAACACTTTTTGGCTCTCTTCCTTAATGAATGTTAATTTTGTTTCCCCTGAAGTGTTTTTCTTTAATCTGCATCTCCTTAAAGCATTAAAGTTACATCTCTATAGAACAAAGGTGCAGTGGGTTATAACAAAGAAGGTACTTAACTCAAAGATCTAATGTTGCTAATACCAGGTCTACTACTTGTTTTTCTATATACCAACTATATCTAAAAATAAAGGATATGAAAATTTGGCAGCAAGCATTGACCCAAAAAATGAAACTTTTAATCAGTCCTATTCTAAAGCTTTTGACTCCTCGGAAGCTCCTGCATTCCTAGGATGTTTTAAGCTTCCTGTGCCTCCTGCGGTCAGGAGGCCTCAAACAATCACAAGCGCAGCTGTACGAGTCCTACAGGCAGGCTAGAAAGCCAGCAGAGGGTTTTTGGATTGAAACACTCTTTCAAATGCAGAAGACTAACGCCCTGAATTGACTTTTTCCAGAAAAGGTCAGAAGAGTGAAAAAGCAGAGCACAAAAACCGGCAGATTTTTGTTGGGGTACATGCCTAAAAATTTCCAGAGGGGTTCCTGAAGTCTGAGCACGCCTTGCTTATGTGAGCTTCCTTCCTCATAAACTTGTCACGGGCGGGCTTCCTCACACTGGCTCCCGGCAGGCTTAGGCCCCGGCATCGACGGGAGAGGAATCCCGAGAGGCCCCGAGCAACTCGCATGGGGACTGGCCTTTCCTGAGGCCACCAGAGCGGGTCCCTGAGGTCCCCGTCATAAGTCGAGAGCACCTGCCGCTACTCGAGAAAATCCAGGAGGTTCTCCCCTCCAGGCGAGATGAGGCCCATTTCCGCTGAGGCGTCTCGAGGCTAATCACACCTAACCTCTGGAACTTCCAAAGGGTCCTTCACACCCTTGCTGCAACTCAAGAAGTTCCCCGACATACCCGTCTCCACTCGAAAGGAATCACGAGAGTCCCGCCCTCATCCAGAGAAGCCCCGTTTCCGCCTCCCAGATCGAGAGGAGGGATCCTTTCCCTGCGTGGTCGGGAAAGAATTCCCGGCGTTCCCGTGGCATCTCAAGAAGAGGCGCTCTCCACAGGAAAGGCGAGAGGAACTCCAGGGTCGTGCCACCATTCCCAGAGTCCCCCAGATGTCTCAGTTCATTTCAGGGAAACCTGTTTTCCCTGTACTGCCTCGACTTTCAAGCCGAGGATCGACTCACACCACGGTGGCACGTGGGACAGCCCTGCGGGAAAGCCTTGAGGGAAAGCCTCGTGGGAAAGCCTCGAGGGAAAGCCACAGATCGCTTGATCCACGCGAATGGAAGCGCGACAGTGCTGCTACAACTCGAGAGGAAAGTGCACGTGCATGCCCCCACTCGAGAGGAGGACTGACTCCACTGGGGAGACTCCAGAAGTACCCCAAGATCCATGTCAGCACTGGAGAGGAATCCTCAGGTTCCGGCACCGATTCCACACAAGGTCTTATGCCCCGGCATCGACGGGAGAGGAATCCCGAGAGGCCCCCGAGCAACTCGCATGGGGACTGGCCTTTCCTGAGGCCACCAGAGCGGGTCCCTGAGGTCCCAGTCGTAAGTCGAGAGCACCTGCTGCAACTCGAGAAAATCCATTAGGTTCTCCCCTCCAGGCGAGATGAGGCCCTTTTCCGATGAGGCTCCTCAAGGCTAATCACAATTAAACGCTGGAATTTCCCACGGGTCCTTCACACCCTTGCTGCAACTCAAGAAGTTCCCCGTCATACCCGACTCCACTCGAGAAGAAGGACGAGAGTCCCGCCCACATACAGAGGAGCCCCGTTTCCGCCTCATAGCTCTAGAGGAGGGATCCTTTCCTTGCGTGGTCTGGAAAGTATTCCCGGCGTTTCCGTCGCATCTCAAGAGGAGGCGCTCTCCACTTGAAACGGGAGAGGAACTCCAGGTTAGTGCCACCGTTCCCACACTCCCCCAGATGTCTCATTCCATTCCACAGAAACCATTTTTCCCTACACTGCCTCGGCTTTCAAGCTGAGGATCGACTCACACCACGGTGGCATGTGGGACAGCCCTGTGGGAAAGCCTCGTGGGAAAGTCTCCTGAGAAAGCCTCGAGAGAAAGCCACAGATCCCATGATCCACGCGAAGGGAAGCTTGACACTGCTGCTACAGCTCGGGTGGAAAACCCACGTGCATATCTCCACTCGCGACGAGGAATGACTCCCCTGGGAGACTTCAGAAGTACCCAAGATCCATGTCAGCACTGGAGAGGAATCCTCAGGATCTGACACAGACTCCACACAAGGTCCCAGGGCCCGGCATTGACGGGAGAGGAATCCCGAGAGGCCCCCGAGCAACTGCATGGGGACTGGCCTTTCCTGAGGCCACCAGAGCGGGTCCCTGAGGTCCCAGTCATAAGTCGAGAGCACCTACCGCAACTCGAGAAAATCCATTAGGTTCTCCCCTCCAGGCGAGATGAGGCCCTTTTCCGATGAGGCTCCTCGAGGCTAATCACACCTAAACGCTGGAATTTCCCAAGGGTACTTCACACCCTTGCTGCAACTCAAGAAGTTCCCCGTCATACCCGACTCCACTCGAGAAGAAGGACGAGAGTCCCACCCACATACAGAGGAGCCCCGTTTCGCCTCATAGCTCGAGAGGAGGGATCCTTTCCCTGCGTGGTCGGGAAAGTATTCCCGGAGTTTCCGTCGCATCTCAAGAGGAGGCGCTCTCCACTTGAAACGGGAGAGGAACTCCAGGTTCGTGCCACTGTTCCCACACTCCCCGAGATGTCTCATTCATTCCACGGAAACCTTTTTTCCCTGCACTGCCTCGACTTTCAAGCTGAGGATGGACTCACACCACGGTGGCATGTGGGACAGCCCTGTGGGAAAGCCTCGTGAGAAAGTCTCCTGAGAAAGCCTCGAGGGAAAGCCACAGATCCCATGATCCACGCGAAGGGAAGCGTGACACTGCTGCTACAGCTCGGGAGGAAAACCCACGTGCATATCCCCACTCGCGAAGAGGAATAACTCCCCTGGGAGACTCCAGAGGTACCCAAGATCCATGTCAGCACTGGAGAGGAATCCTCAGGATCCGGCACAGACTCCACACAAGGTCCCAGGGCCCGGCATCGACGGGAGAGGAATCCGAGAGGCCCCCGAGCAACTGCATGGGGACTGGCCTTTCCTGAGGCCACCAGAGCGGGTCCCTGAGGTCCCAGTCGTAAGTCGAGAGCACCTGCCGCAACTCGAGAAAATCCAGGAGGTTCTCCCCTCCAGGCGAGATGAGGCCCATTTCTGCTGAGGCCGTCTCGAGGCTAATCACACCTAACCTCTCGAACTTCCAAAGGGTCCTTCACACCCTTGCTGCAACTCAAGAAGTTCCCCGACATACCCGTCTCCACTCGAGAGGAAGCACGAGATTCCCGCCACATTCAGAGGAGCCCCGTTTCCGCCTCCTAGGTCGAGAGGAGGGATCCTTTCCCTGCGTGGTCGGGAAAGAATTCCCGGGTTCCCGTCGCATCTCAAGAGGAGGCGCTCTTCACAGGAAAGCGAGATGAACTCCAGGTACCTGCCACCATTCCAGAGTCCCCAGATGTCTCAGTCCATTCCAGGGAACCTGTTTCCCTGCACTGCCTCGACTTTCAAGCCGAGGATCGACTCACACCACAGTGGCACGTGGGGCAGCCCTGTGGGAAAGCCTCGTGGAAAGCCTCGAGGGAAAGCCACAAGAACCCTTGATCCACGCGAAGGTAAGCGTGACACTGCTGCTAAAGCTCGGGAGGAAAGCGCATGTGCATGCCCCCACTCGAGTAGAGGACTGACTGTCCTGGGGAGACTCCAGAGTACCCAAAGATCCATGTCAGCACTGGAGAGGAATCCTCAGGTTGCGGCACCGAATCCACAGAAGGTCTTAGGCCCCGGCATCTACGGGAGAGGAATCCGAGAGGCCCAAGAGCAACTCGCATGGGGACTGGCCTTTCCTGAAGCCACCAGAGCGGGTCCCTGAGGTCCCCATCGTAAGTCGAGAGCACCTGCGCAACTCGAGAAAATCTAGGAGGTTCTCCCCTCCAGGCGAGATGAGGCCCATTTCCGCTGAGGCGTCTCGAGGCTAATCACATCTAATATCTGGAACTTCCAAAGGTCTTCACACCCTTGCTGCAACTCAAGAAGTTCCCCGACATACCCGTCTCCACTCGAGAGGAAGCACGAGAGTCCCGCCCACATCCAGAGGAGACCCGTTTCCGCCTCCTAGCTCGAGAGGAAAGATCCTTTCCCTGCGTGGT
>NW_017215247.1:0-24092 GCF_001704415.2 Capra hircus
CTAAAGAGTCTCCTGATGAAAGTGAAAGATGCCGAGAGTGCAAAAAGTTAGCTTAAAGCTCAGCATTCAGAAAACTAAAATCATTGCATCCAGTCTCATCACTTCATGGCAAATAGATGGGAAAACATTGGAAACAGCAGCAGACTATTTTGGGGGGCTTGGAAATCACTGCAGGGTGATGTCTGCCTCCATGAACTTAAAACATATTTATGACTTGGAAGAAAAGTGATGACCAAACTAGACAGCATATTAAAAAGCCGAGACGTTGCTTTGCCAACAAAGATCCATCCAGTCAAGGCTATGGTTTTTCCATATGTCATGGATGGATATGAAAGATGTACTATAAAGAAAGTGACAGCTGAAAATTGGATGCTTTTGAACTGTGGTGTTGAGAGAAGATGCTTGTAGGTCGCTTAGACTACAAGGAGACGCAACCACTCCATCCTAAGGAAATCAGGTCTGAATATACATTGGAAGGACTAATACTGAACCTGAAACTCCAATACTTTGGCCACTTGATGTGAAGAGCTGACTCACTTGGAAGTTGCTTTGATTTGCCTGTGAGTGTGGGAGCCCTCCCTGGGCAAAGGGCCTCAGGGGTCATTGCCACTGAATCACGACTCCAAGCAAGCGCATTCCAGCTGTTGACATTCAGGAAGCAGGAGACTGGGAAAACTATCTTTCCTTAGAGGAAGGAAAGTCATCCACAGAGAGTGTGTTTTCAGGCCTCTCTTTGCAGCAAGTGTTTTGCTTCTCAGACATCAGAGCTGCAGGCTTGCTCTGAGGGCCTCAATTGCAGAGTCAGGGCTGTGTGTCTCACTGCACTTTCCAAGCATTGCAGACACATTCCTAGGTTGGAGCAGTGCTTCCCATGAGAAAGAAGCCTCGGGAGTGTGTCTGAGCGGGCTGAGTGCCATGCTAGGGTCACCTAGTCGAGGGCACCTTGCACATCCAATGGGCCCCAGGCGAGTAGCTATGGACCGGCCCTTCGGTTGAGATATCCCAAAGCAGGGAACAAAGCTAGCTCTGTCAGAAGGAGGAAAACAGCAATGGGATGGATTTTCAAGCAGTTGCTAAGTCACACCACGTTAGGGCTCCCCGGGAAAGAAATGCGAATTTTGGCCTCTAGGCCCAGTATCCAGATGTGTGCACAGGATATTTTCCCCACAGGATTCAAGAATGTTCCAGACAGACCTAAGCTCACTAGCTCTCTCCTGCAGAGGAAATGAAATATTGTTGCTGAACCACGAAAAGATGCTGGGATTCTTGGCTTATGGAGGAGAAGAATTCAATCCAGGGCCCAAGACGAGGCTTGATTGCTCAGAGCTTTTGTGCAATAGAGTTTTATTAAAGGATAAAGGAGATAGAGAAAGCTTCTGACAGAGACATCACAAGGGGCAGAAAGCGTACCCCCTTGCTAGTGTTAGTAATGGAGTTATATACTCTCCAATAAGTTATGACAACGAACAAAAGAATGTCTGGAGGTTGTAAAGACTCACTAGACCTACTCCCATAATTGACATTTTAAGATAACAGGATTAGCCAGAAGGTTTTTTCCAGAGACCGTCCTCAAGAAGGATGCATGATTGTTATATAATCCTAAGGAATGTAGAGGGAAAAACAGTTTGTCCTTCCTTCCTCCTTGAGAATTCTAGACCCCTCTCTCCTTGGGGACCCTTGAACTTCTTAGAAACCTGCCTTGGCAATGACTCTCTCAGAAACATGATTGAACAGCCGTTTGGAGCTTCCTTTGACTTTCCCTGGAGGGAGGGAGCCCTCCCTGAGCACAGGGCCTCAGGGGCCATGGCCAATGAAAAAGAATCTCCCAGCAAGTGCTTTTCAGCCCTGTGTGACTCTCAGCCCACAGGAGGCTGAGAAAACTCTCTTCCTTGGAGGAAGGAAAGGCAGCCCAAGAGTGTGTTTTCAGGCCTGTATCTTGCAGCAAGTGTTTGGCTTGTTAGACAGAAGACCTGCAGGCCTGTTCCAACAGACTCAATGCCAGAATCAGGGCCTTGTGTCTCCCTGCAGTTTCCTGGCCTTGCAAACACATTCCTAGGTGAGAGCAGTCCTGCCCATGGGGAAGCAGGCTGCGGGAGTGTGTCTGAGGGGGCCAGGTGTCATGCTGGGGTCACCTGGTCGAGGGCACCTTGCACCTCCAATGGACCCCAGGCAAGGAGTTGCAGGCCACCACCTTGCTTCTGAAATCCCCAAATGGGGAGCAAAGCTCGCTCTGTCAGAGGGAAGAAAACAGCAACAGGATGGATTTTCAAGCAGTTGCTAGGCTGTACTGCGTTAGGGCTCCAAGGAAGGAAAATGCGAATTTTAGCCCCTACGACTGGTATCCAGGTGGGCTCCCAGGATGATTTCCCCGCAGGATCCAAGAACGTTCCAGACAGACCTGGGCTCACTAGCTCCCTCCTGCAGAGGAAACATGAGAGAACAGCTGTTTGGAGGTTGCTTTGACTTCCCCTGGGAGGGTAGGATCCCTCCCTGGGTGCAGGGCCTCAGGGGCCATTGCCGCTGAGAAATGCCCTCGAAGCCAGACCTTTCCAGCCTTGTATGACTCAGCACGGAGGAGACTGGAAAAAGCTCTCTTCCTTGGAGGAAGGAAAGGCAGCCCCAGAGAGTGTGTTTTCACACCTGTATCTTGCAGCAAGTGTTTGGCGTCTCAGACGTCAGACCTCCAGGCCTGCTCCAACGGCCTCAGTTCCAGAGTCAGGGCCGTGTGTCTCCCTGCATTTTCTGAGCCTTGGGAACACATTCCTAGGTCAGAACAGTCCTGCCCATGGGGAAGGAGGCTGCGGGAGTGTGTCTGAGGGGGTCGGGTGCCATGCTGGGGTCCAATAGACCGGTACCTCCAATAGACCCCAGGACAACAGCGGTGGGGCTCCCCCTGGCTTCCGAAATGCCAAAGCGAGAAGCAAAGCTAGCTCTATCAGAAGGAAGAAAAGAGCAATCGGATGGATGTTCAGGCTGTTGCTGGCCGCACCACTTCAGGGTCCCCCCGAGAGGAACAGGCGCCCTGTGGCCCTAGGTCGATATGCAGGTTAACACACAGGGTGTGTCCCCATAGGAGCCAAGAATTTTCCTGACAGACCTAGGCTCACTAGAGCTCTCCTACAGGGCAAAAGGGGTAGAACAGACTGTGGATGTGACTCTGCCTTTCCCAGCGAGCATGGGGCCCTCCTACGGCCCCGGGCTCCAGGGAAAATTGTCCCTGAAAAATGACCTCCAAGAAGCGCTTTTCAGCAGGCTGGGATGCAGAGTTCACAGGATGCGGGGAAAGTGATCGTCCTTCAGGGAAGAAGAGGCAGCCACCCAGTGTGTGTTTGCAAGCCTGTATTTGAAGAAACTGGTTAGCTCCTTCAAGGGGAGACCTCCAGGTCTGCTCAGAGGACCGAAATTCCAGAGGCAGCACCATGCATCTCCCCTGTCCTTTCTGAGCCTTGGAAAGACATTCCTAGCTTATAGCGGTATTGCTCATGAAGAAGCAGGATGCAGGAATGTGTCAGACATGACTGGGTGCCTTCCTGGGTTCAGCTCCGTGAGGGGCCTTTCCACTCAAAGTAGGTCCCATGCCTCCTTGGGGAGGAAGTGGGGCCCGCTTGCCTCCAAATTGCCAAAGGCTGGAACAAAGCTAGTTCTATCAGAGGTAAGAAAAGAGCAATTGGATGGATGTGGAAGCTGTTGCTGGGCCGCACTGCTTCAGGCCCCCCACCCCTCCGCCCCGAGAGAAACAGGCGCCCTGTGGCCCCTAGGTCCTGGATGCAGTTTCACACATAGAATGTGTCCCCATAGGAGCCAAGAATTTTCCTGACAGACCTAGGCTCACTAGAGCTCTCCTACAGAGCAAAGGGGATGGGACAGATGTGTGGCTGTGGCTCTGCCTTTCCCTGGGAGTGTGGAGCCGCTCCCTATGGCCCCGGGCTCCAGGGGAAATTGCCCCTGAATAATGACCTCCAAGAAGCGCTTTTCCAACTGGCTGAGACGTGGAGTTCTCAGGATGCAGGGAAAGCGAGTGTCCTTCGGGGAAGCAAAGGCAGTCACCTTATCATGACTTACTAGAATAGTAGGTACCTTCTCCGGTTGGGCAGAGGCCTTCCCTACCTGATCTGAAAAAGAAAATGAAGTAGCTCGCTGATTTGAGAAATAATTCCCAGACTTGGGTTTCCAACCAGTATAGAATCCGACAATGGCCCTGTCTTTGTAGCCGCGTTAATTAACAGGTATGTGAAGCTCTAAATATCAGTGGAAATTACATACAGCATATAGGCCCCAGTGTTCTGGAATGGTGGAAAGAAACAACCAAACTCTTGAAGAGACACTTTCAAAATGGATCATAGAGACTGACTGTACATGGATGGGCTTGCTTCCGGCAGACTTACTCATTACGGGTAACCGCACGTTCCCACAGTTGTTGTCCTTATGAAATTTTCTATGGGAGACCCCCCACAGTGAGGCAGGTGTTAGCAGATTTGCCACAAGTAAGGGGTGGGATTTCACAGCAGATGGAACAATTAGGTAAGGTAATAAATCAGGTAACTAAGTTTGTATAAAAAAGAATATCATTCCCCCTTGAGGAACAGATTCATGAATTTGTGCTCAGTGATCAGGTGTGGCTCAATGACTGGAAACACAATTCCTTGGCCTGACATCGGAAAGGTCCTTATACTGTTGTTTTAGCCACAATTCTGAAAGAGATGGGAATACCAGACCACCTAACCTGCCTTGAGAAATCTGGATGAAGGTCAGGAAGCAACAGTTAGAGCAGGACATGGAACAACAGACTGGTTCCAAAAAGGAAAAGGAGTATGTCAAGGCTGTATATTGTCACCCTGTTTATTTAACTTCTATGCAGAGTACATCATGAAAAATGCTGGGATGAAGATACATAAGCTGGAATCAAGATTGCCGGTAGAAATATCAATCAACTTAGATATGCAGATGACACCACCATTATGGCAGAACGTGAAGAGGAACGGGTATGTCGGGGAACTTCTTGAGTTGCAGCAAGGGTGTGAAGGACCCTTTGGAAGTTCCAGAGGTTAGGTGTGGTTAGTCTCGAGATGCCTCAGCGGAAATGGGCCTCATGTCGCCTGGAATGGAGAGGCTCCTGGATATTCCCGAGTTTCAGCAGGTGCTCGAGTTACGACGGGGATTCAGGGACCCGCTCTGGCGGCCGCAGGAAAGGCCAGTTATCATGCTGCTAGATTCCTCTCCCGATGCCGGGGCCTAAGACCTTGTGTGGAGTTGAGGATTCCTCTCCAGTGCTGAATGGAGTACTTCTGGAGTCTCCCAGGGGAGTCAGTCCTTGTCTCGAGTGGGGCATGACGTGCCTTTCCTCCCAGCTGTAGCAGCAGTGTCACGCTTCCCTTGCGTGGATCAAGGATCTGTGGCTTTCCCTCGAACGAGGCTTTCCCACAGGGCTGTCCCACGTGCCATGGTGTGAGTCGATCCTCGCATGAAAGTCGAAGCAGTGCAGGAAAACAGGATCCTCTGGAATGGACGACATCTGGAGAATGGTGGCACGACCCATGAGCGCCTCCCTTGAGATGGGAAAGAATTCCCGAGGAAGCAGGAAGGATCCCTCATCTCGAGCTGAAACGGAGCTCCTCTGGAAGGCCGGACCTCGTGCTTCCTCGAGTGGAGACGGGTATGTCGGGGAACTTCCTGAGTTGCAGCAGGACCCTTTGGAATCCAGAGGTTAGGTGTGATTACTCTCGAGACAGGAAAATGGGCCTCATCTCGCTGGAGCAGAGAACCTCCTGGATTTTCTCGAGTTGCGGCAGGTGCTCTCGGACCGTTGGACCAGATGTGTCAAGATCAAGAGGCTTTCCCACGAGGCTTTCCCACAGGGCTGCCACGTGCCACCATGGTGTGAGTGGATCCTCGGCGTGAAAGTCGAGGCAGGAAAACAGGTTCCTCTGAAATGGACTGAGATCTGGGGACTCTTGGAATGGTGGCACGACCCTGGAGTTCCTCTCGCCTTTCCTATTGAGAGCCCTTGCTCTGAGAGGCCACGGGAACGCAGAAAAATCTTTCCAGGATCCCTCATCTCGAGAGGCGGAACGGGGTTCCTCTGGATGGGCGGGACCCTCGTGCTTCCTCTCGAGTGGAGACGGGTATGTTGGGAAAGTTGCAGCAAGGACCCTTTTGAATTTCCAGAGTTTAGGTGTGATCGCCTCAGAGGAAATGGGCCTCATCTCGCCTGGAGCGGAGAACATCCTGGATTTTCTAGAGTTTGCAGGGTCTCTCGAGTTACGACGGGGACCTCAGGGACCCGCTCTGGTGGCCTCAGGAAAGGCCAAGTTGCTCGGGGCCTCTCGGGATTCCTCTCCCGTCTATGCGGTGCGTAAGATCTTGTGTGGAGTCGGTGACGGAACCTGAGGATTCCTCTCCAGGGCTGGCATGGATCTTGGGGTACTTCTGGAGTCTCCCCAGGGGAGTCACACGTCTCGAGTCGTGCGCTTTCCTCCCCAGCTCTAGCAGCAGTGTCACACTTCCCGTCGAGTGGGATCAAGGGATCTGTGGCTTTCCCTTGAGGCTTTGCCCACAGGGCTGTCCCACGTGCCACCGTGGTGTGAGTCGATCCTCGGCTTGAAAGTCGAGGCAGTGCAGGGAAAACAGGTTTCCCTGGAATGGACTGAGACTTCTGGGGGACTCAGGGAATCGATGGCACGACCCTGGAGTTCCTCTCGCCTGTCCTGTGGAGAGTGTCTCCTCTTGAGATGCCGACGTGAATCGCGAGGAATTCTTTCCCGACCACGCAGGAGAAAGGATCCCTCCTCTCGAGCTAGGAGGCCGGAAACGGGCTCCTCTGGATGTGGGGCGGGACTCTCGTGCTTCCTCTCGGAGTGGAGACGGGTATGTCGAGGAAATTCTTGGAGTTGCAGTAAGGGTGTGAAGGACCCTTTGGAAGTTCCAGAGGATAGGTGTGATTAGCCTCGAGACTCCTCAGCAGAAATGGGCCTCATCTCGCCTGGAGGGGAGAACCACCATGGATTTTCTCGGAGTTGCGGCAGGTGCTCTCGACTTACGACGGGGACCTCAGGGACCCGCTCTGGTGGCCTCAGAAAGCCAGTCCCTGGAGTTGCCGCCTCCCATGCGAGTTTCTTGGGGGCCCTCTCGGGATTGCCTCTCCCGTCATGCGCGTGGCCTAAGACTGTTGTGATTTCCAGGAACCTGGCTGAACTCACACAAGGTCTGGGGCATGACGGGATGAATCCCGAGAGGCCCCCGAGCAACTCCCATGGGGACTGGCCTTTCTGAAGGCACCAGAGCGGGTCCCTGAGGTCCCCGTCGTAAGTCGAGAGCACTGCGGCAACTCGAGAAAATCCATGTGGTTCTCCCCTCCAGGCGAGATGAGGCCCATTTCCTGCTGAGGAGTCTCGAGGCTAATCACACCTATCCTCTGGAACTTCCAAAGGGTCCTTCACAACCCTTACTGCAACTCAAGAATTTCCTCGACATACCCGTCTCCACTCGAGAGGAAGCACGAGAGTCCCGCCCACATCCAGAGGAGCCCCGTTTCCGCCTCCTAGCTCGAGAGGAGGGATCCTTTCTCTGCGTGGTCGGGAAAGAATTCCCGGCATTCACGTCGCATCTCAAGAGGAGACACTCTCCACAGGACAGGCGAGAGGAACTCCAGGGTCGTGCCTCGATTCCCTGAGTCCCCCAGAAGTCTCAGTCCATTCCAGGGAAACCTGTTTTCCCTGCACTGCCTCGACTTTCAAGCCGAGGATCGACTCACACCACGGTGGCACGTGGGACAGCCCTGTGGCAAAGCCTCGAAGGGAAAGCCACAGATCCCTTGATCCACTCGACGGGAAGTGTGACACTGCTGCTAGAGCTGGGGAGGAAAGCGCACGTGCATGCCCCCACTCGAGACGTAGGACTGACTCCCCTGGGGAGACTCCAGAAGTACCCCAAGATCCATGCCAGCCCTGGAGAGGAATCCTCAGGTTCCGTCACCGACTCCACACAAGATCTTACGCACCGGCATAGACGGGAGAGGAATCCCGAGAGGCCCCCGAGCAACTCGCACGGGACTGGCCTTTCCTGAGGCCACCAGAGCGGGTCCCTGAGGTCCCCGTCGTAACTCGAGAGACCCTGCCAAACTCTAGAAAATCCAGGATGTTCTCCGCTCCAGGCGAGATGAGGCCATTTCCTCTGAGGCGTCTGGTGGCTCATCACACCTAAACTCTGGAAATTCAAAAGGGTCCCTTGCTGCAACTGAAGAAGTTCCCAACATACCCGTCTCCACTCGAGAGGAAGCACGAGGGTCCCGCCCAAATCCAGAGGAACCCCGTTTCCGCCTGGTAGCTCGAGATGAGGGATCCTATCCTGCTTACTCAGGAAAGATTTTTCCTGCGTTCCCGTGGCCTCTCAAGAGCAAGGGCTCTCAATAGGAAAGGCGAGAGGAACTCCAGGGTCGTGCCACCATTCCAAGAGTCCCCCAGATATCTCAGTCCATTTCAGAGGAACCTGTTTTCCCCGCAATGCCTCGACTTTCACGCCGGAGGATCCACTCACACCATGGTGGCACGTGGGACAGCCCTGTGGGAAAGCCTCGTGGGAAAGCCATAGATCTCTTGCATCCCCACGACGGGAAGAGTGACACATCTGCTACACTGTCCATGTGGGTCACGGTCGTATGTCGAGAGCACCTGCCGCAACTCGAGAAAATCCAGGAGGTTCTCTGCTCCAGTCGAGATGAGGGCCCATTTTCTCTGCGGCGTCTCGAGAGTAATCACACCTAAACTCTGGAACTTCCAAAGGGTCCTACACACCCTTGCTACAACTCAGGAGTGTTCCCCGATATACCCGTCTCCACTCCAGAGGAAGCACGAGCGTCCGGCCTCCTCCAGAGGAGCTCCGTTTCCGCTCCAAGCTCGAGATGAGGGATCCTTCCCTGCTTCCTCGGGAAAGAATTCCCGACGTTCCGACGCATCTCAAGGGGAGGCGCGCTGCACAGGAAAGGCGAGAGGAACTCATGGGTCGTGCCACCATTCCAAGAGCCTCCAGATGTCTCCGTCCATTCCAGAGGATCCTGTTTTCCCTGCACTGCTTCGACTTTCATGCCGAGGATCGACTCACACCACGGTGGCACGTGGGAGAGCCCTGTGGGAAAGCCTCGTGGGACAGCCTCGAGGGAAAGCCACAGATCCCTTGATCCACGCGACGGGAAGCGTGACACTGCTGCTACAGCTCGGGAGGAAAGCGCACGTGCATGCCCCACTCGAGACAAGGACTGACTCCCCTGGGGAGACTCCAGAAGTACCGCAGGATCCATATCAGCACTGGAGAGGAATCCTCAGCTTCCGGCCCCGACTCCACACAAGGTCTTAGGCCCCGGCATCGATGGGAGAGGAATCACGAGAGGCCCCCTAGCAACACGCATGATAACTGGCCTTTCCTGCGGCCGCCAGAGCGGGTCCCTGAATCCCCGTCGTAACTCGAGAGCACCTGCTGAAACTCGGGGAATATCCAGGAGCCTCTCCATTCCAGGCGACATGAGGCCCATTTCCGCTGAGGCATCTCGAGACTAACCACACCTAACCTCTGGAACTTCCAAAGGGCCCTTCACACCCTTGCTGCAACTCAAGAAGTTCCCCGACATACCCGTTCCTCTTCACGTTCTGCCATAATGGTGGTGTCATCTGCATATCTAAGTTGATTGATATTTCTACCGGCAATCTTGATTCCAGCTTATGTATCTTCCATCCCAGCATTTTTCATGATGTACTCTGCATAGAAGTTAAATAAACAGGGTGACAATATACAGCCTTGACATACTCCTTTTCCTTTTTGGAACCAGTCTGTTGTTCCATGTCCTGCTCTAACTGTTGCTTCCTGACCTTCATCCAGATTTCTCAAGAGGCAGGTTAGGTGGTCTGGTATTCCCATCTCTTTCAGAATTGTGGCTAAAACAACAGTATAAGGACCTTTCCGATGTCAGGCCAAGGAATTGTGTTTCCAGTCATTGAGCCACACCTGATCACTGAGCACAAATTCATGAATCTGTTCCTCAAGGGGGAATGATATTCTTTTTTATACAAACTTAGTTACCTGATTTATTACCTTACCTAATTGTTCCATCTGCTGTGAAATCCCACCCCCTTACTTGTGGCAAATCTGCTAACACCTGCCTCACTGTGGGAGGGGGTCTCCCATAGAAAATTTCATAAGGACAACAACTGTGGGAACGTGCGGTTACCCGTAATATGAGTAAGTCTGCCGGAAGCAAGCCCATCCATGTACAGTCAGTCTCTATGATCCATTTTGAAAGTGTCTCTTCAAGAGTTTGGTTGTTTCTTTCCACCATTCCAGAACACTGGGGCCTATATGCTGTATGTAATTTCCACTGATATTTAGAGCTTCACATACCTGTTAATTAACGCGGCTACAAAGACAGGGCCATTGTCGGATTCTATACTGGTTGGAAACCCAAGTCTGGGAATTATTTCTCAAATCAGCGAGCTACTTCATTTTCTTTTTCAGATCAGGTAGGGAAGGCCTCTGCCCAACCGGAGAAGGTACCTACTATTCTAGTAAGTCATGATAACAGGTGACTGCCTTTGCTTCCCCGAAGGACACTCGCTTTCCCTGCATCCTGAGAACTCCACGTCTCAGCCAGTTGGAAAAGCGCTTCTTGGAGGTCATTATTCAGGGGCAACTTCCCCTGGAGCCCGGGGCCATAGGGAGCGGCTCCACACTCCCAGGGAAAGGCAGAGCCACAGCCACACATCTGTCCCATCCCCTTTGCTCTGTAGGAGAGCTCTAGTGAGCCTAGGTCTGTCAGGAAAATTCTTGGCTCCTATGGGGACACATTCTATGTGTGAAACTGCATCCAGGACCTAGGGGCCACAGGGCGCCTGTTTCTCTCGGGGGCGGAGGGGTGGGGGGCCTGAAGCAGTGCGGCCCAGCAACAGCTTCCACATCCATCCAATTGCTCTTTTCTTACCTCTGATAGAACTAGCTTTGTTCCAGCCTTTGGCAATTTGGAGGCAAGCGGGCCCCACTTCCTCCCCAAGGAGGCATGGGACCTACTTTGAGTGGAAAGGCCCCTCACGGAGCTGAACCCAGGAAGGCACCCAGTCATGTCTGACACATTCCTGCATCCTGCTTCTTCATGAGCAATACCGCTATAAGCTAGGCATGTCTTTCCAAGGCTCAGAAAGGACAGGGGAGATGCATGGTGCTGCCTCTGGAATTTCGGTCCTCTGAGCAGACCTGGAGGTCTCCCCTTGAAGGAGCTAACCAGTTTCTTCCAAATACAGGCTTGCAAACACACACTGGGTGGCTGCCTCTTCTTCCCTGAAGGACGATCACTTTCCCCGCATCCTGTGAACTCTGCATCCCAGCCTGCTGGAAAAGCGCTTCTTGGAGGTCATTTTTCAGGGACAATTTTCCCTGGAGCCCGGGGCCGTAGGGAGGGCCCCATGCTCGCTGGGAAAGGCAGAGTCACATCCACAGTCTGTTCTACCCCTTTTGCCCTGTAGGAGAGCTCTAGTGAGCCTAGGTCTGTCAGGAAAATTCTTGGCTCCTATGGGGACACACCCTGTGTGTTAACCTGCATATCGGACCTAGGGGCCACAGGGCGCCTGTTCCTCTCGGGGGGACCCTGAAGTGGTGCGGCCCAGCAACAGCCTGAACATCCATCCGATTGCTCTTTTCTTCCTTCTGATAGAGCTAGCTTTGCTTCTCGCTTTGGCATTTCGGAAGCCAGGGGGAGCCCCACCGCTGTTGTCCTGGGGTCTATTGGAGGTACCGGGTCTATTGGACCCCAGCATGGCACCCGACCCCCTCAGACACACTCCCGCAGCCTCCTTCCCCATGGGCAGGACTGTTCTGACCTAGGAATGTGTTCCCAAGGCTCAGAAAATGCAGGGAGACACACGGCCCTGACTCTGGAACTGAGGCCGTTGGAGCAGGCCTGGAGGTCTGACGTCTGAGACGCCAAACACTTGCTGCAAGATACAGGTGTGAAAACACACTCTCTGGGGCTGCCTTTCCTTCCTCCAAGGAAGAGAGCTTTTCCAGTCTCCTCCGTGCTGAGTCATACAAGGCTGGAAAGGTCTGGCTTGAGGGCATTTCTCAGCGGCAATGGCCCCTGAGGCCCTGCACCCAGGGAGGGATCCTACCCTCCCAGGGGAAGTCAAAGCAACCTCCAAACAGCTGTTCTCTCATGTTTCCTCTGCAGGAGGGAGCTAGTGAGCCCAGGTCTGTCTGGAACGTTCTTGGATCCTGCGGGGAAATCATCCTGGGAGCCCACCTGGATACCAGTCGTAGGGGCTAAAATTCGCATTTTCCTTCCTTGGAGCCTTAACGCAGTACAGCCTAGCAACTGCTTGAAAATCCATCCTGTTGCTGTTTTCTTCCCTCTGACAGAGCGAGCTTTGCTCCCCATTTGGGATTTCAGAAGCAAGGTGGTGGCCTGCAACTCCTTGCCTGGGGTCCATTGGAGGTGCAAGGTGCCCTCGACCAGGTGACCCCAGCATGACACCTGGCCCCCTCAGACACACTCCCGCAGCCTGCTTCCCCATGGGCAGGACTGCTCTCACCTAGGAATGTGTTTGCAAGGCCAGGAAACTGCAGGGAGACACAAGGCCCTGATTCTGGCATTGAGTCTGTTGGAACAGGCCTGCAGGTCTTCTGTCTAACAAGCCAAACACTTGCTGCAAGATACAGGCCTGAAAACACACTCTTGGGCTGCCTTTCCTTCCTCCAAGGAAGAGAGTTTTCTCAGCCTCCTGTGGGCTGAGAGTCACACAGGGCTGAAAAGCACTTGCTGGGAGATTATTTTTCATTGGCCATGGCCCCTGAGGCCCTGTGCTCAGGGAGGGCTCCCTCCCTCCCAGGGAAAGTCAAAGGAAGCTCCAAACGGCTGTTCAATCATGTTTCTGAGAGAGTCATTGCCAAGGCAGGTTTCTAAGAAGTTCAAGGGTCCCCAAGGAGAGAGGGGTCTAGAATTCTCAAGGAGGAAGGAAGGACAAACTGTTTTTCCCTCTACATTCCTTAGGATTATATAACAATCATGCATCCTTCTTGAGGACGGTCTCTGGAAAAAACCTTCTGGCTAATCCTGTTATCTTAAAATGTCAATTATGGGAGTAGGTCTAGTGAGTCTTTACAACCTCCAGACATTCTTTTGTTCGTTGTCATAACTTATTGGAGAGTATATAACTCCATTACTAACACTAGCAAGGGGGTACGCTTTCTGCCCCTTGTGATGTCTCTGTCAGAAGCTTTCTCTATCTCCTTTATCCTTTAATAAAACTCTATTGCACAAAAGCTCTGAGCAATCAAGCCTCGTCTTGGGCCCTGGATTGAATTCTTCTCCTCCATAAGCCAAGAATCCCAGCATCTTTTCGTGGTTCAGCAACAATATTTCATTTCCTCTGCAGGAGAGAGCTAGTGAGCTTAGGTCTGTCTGGAACATTCTTGAATCCTGTGGGGAAAATATCCTGTGCACACATCTGGATACTGGGCCTAGAGGCCAAAATTCGCATTTCTTTCCCGGGGAGCCCTAACGTGGTGTGACTTAGCAACTGCTTGAAAATCCATCCCATTGCTGTTTTCCTCCTTCTGACAGAGCTAGCTTTGTTCCCTGCTTTGGGATGTCTCAACCGAAGGGCCGGTCCATAGCTACTCGCCTGGGGCCCATTGGATGTGCAAGGTGCCCTCGACTAGGTGACCCTAGCATGGCACTCAGCCCGCTCAGACACACTCCCGAGGCTTCTTTCTCATGGGAAGCACTGCTCCAACCTAGGAATGTGTCTGCAATGCTTGGAAAGTGCAGTGAGACACACAGCCCTGACTCTGCAATTGAGGCCCTCAGAGCAAGCCTGCAGCTCTGATGTCTGAGAAGCAAAACACTTGCTGCAAAGAGAGGCCTGAAAACACACTCTCTGTGGATGACTTTCCTTCCTCTAAGGAAGATAGTTTTCCCAGTCTCCTGCTTCCTGAATGTCACACAGCTGGAATGCGCTTGCTTGGAGGTCGTGATTCAGTGGCAATGACCCCTGAGGCCCTTTGCCCAGGGAGGGCTCCCACACTCACAGGCAAATCAAAGCAACTTCCAAGTGAGTCAGCTCTTCACATCAAGTGGCCAAAGTATTGGACTTTCAGGTTCAGTATTAGTCCTTCCAATGTATATTCAGACCTGATTTCCTTTAGGATGGAGTGGTTGCGTCTCCTTGTAGTCTAAGCGACCTACAAGCATCTTCTCCAACACCACAGTTCAAAAGCATCCAATTTTCAGCTGTCACTTTCTTTATAGTACATCTTTCATATCCATCCATGACATATGGAAAAACCATAGCCTTGACTGGATGGATCTTTGTTGGCAAAGCAACGTCTCGGCTTTTTAATATGCTGTCTAGTTTGGTCATCACTTTTCTTCCAAGTCATAAATACGTTTTAAGTTCATGGAGGCAGACATCACCTGCAGTGATTTCCAAGCCCCCCAAAATAGTCTGCTGCTGTTTCCAATGTTTTCCCATCTATTTGCCATGAAGTGATGAGACTGGATGCAATGATTTTAGTTTTCTGAATGCTGAGCTTTAAGCTAACTTTTTCACTCTCCTCTTTCACTTTCATCAGGAGACTCTTTAGTTCTTCTTCACTTTCTGCCATAAGGGTGGTGTCATCTGCATATCTGAGATTCTTGATATTTCTCCCAGCAATCTGGATTCCAGCGTGTGCTTCCTCCAGCCCAGTGTTTCTCATGATGTACTCTGCATATAAGTTAAATAAGCAGGGTGACAATACACTGCCTTGACATATTCCTTTTCCTATTTAGAACCAGTCTGTTGTTCCATGTCCAGTTCGAACTGTTTCTTCCTGACCTGCATACAGGTTTCTCAAGAGACAGGTCAGGTGGTCTGGTATTCCCATCTCTTTCAGAATTTTCCCAGTTTATTGTGATCCACACAGTCAAAGGCTTTGGCATAGTCAATAAAGCAGAAATAGATGTCTTTTTTTCTGGAACTCTCTTGCTTTTTCAATGATCCAGTGGATGTTGGCAGTTTGATCTCTGGTTTCTCTGCATGTTTTAAATCCCTCTTGAACATTTGGAAGTTCACAGTTCATGTGAACTTGGAGAATTTTGAGCATTACTTTACTAGTGTGTGAGATGAGTGCAATTGTGCAGCAGCTTGAATATTCTTTGTCATTGCCTTTCTTTGGGATTGGAATGAAAACTGACCTAATGACTAGATGTTTTCAATTGCATATGCTGAAAGAACTGGCTGTGCAGTTTTGAAGAAAAAAAAATCATTTTAACCCATTTTCTCTGAAGTGCAAGGCATATCATGGCCATCCCTGAATCATAAAGTCACCTTTTCTTTATGTAGTCATAGTTTCATGCCTAAATTATAGGCCAACTCGTGCTCAAATGGACTCTGATGTCAGGGGCAGATCAACTAATAAAAAGCTTGGATTGTCCCTCTGGAGGAAAGTGAGATCTTGGTCCCACGAGAAGAATCTGAAAGGGTTAAGGGAACTTGCAAGAGTGGGGAAAGCTTAGTCCATCCTACATGTACCAAAATCTTAAATAAGGCTTATTTACTTTACCGAAGTAAAAAAACAGATGATGAAAACAATTATAAATCAATGAAAGGTAAAGAAATCCATAGTCTGTTATCAAAAATTGCATTCTAAGAAAACTTTGTTCTCTTAACCTAGAGAGGAGACTAAATTCCATCTGGTACCAGCTTACCAGAAGACAAACAAACAAACAAACAAATTATCGGTAAGCTTAAAAAAAGTATATTCCATATATCTTGAAGTAGCAGTATTTCTGCAAAGGCATCAGTGTGAAACCATAGAGGACATGGTTAAAACCTGATTAAATAGAAATTGACAATGTAATCTGGTCACTGCTGCGACTTGAAATGCTTTAATATGATAACTGGAATTATAACTGACAGCATTTGACCAGGACATATCAGATTTTCACGGATGTCAGATAATTTCTAGGATATCTATATTAGGAACTGAAGGAATCTTTGAACCTAGGAAAGAAAACAACAGTCTCAAAGGCCCTTGCTGAATCATCTATCAGCAAGGAATGTCTTTGCAAGGATCGCAAAGTGAAGGGAAAATACACCGACCTGCCTCTGCAACTTTGGTCCTCTGAGCAGATCTGGAGGTCTCCCTTTGTATAAGCTAACCTGTTCCTTCCAAATAGAGGTTTGCAACACAAAACAAGTGGCCGCCTATTCTTCCCCGAAGGAGGCTCTCTTTCCCCACATCCTGCGAACTCCCTTTCCCAGCCTCCTGGAAAAGCGCTTCTTGCAGTTCCTTTCAGAAAATCCTATGGACGGAGAAGCCTGGTAGGCTGCAGTCCGTGGGGTCGCTGAGGGTCGGACACGACTGAGCGACTGCACTTTCATTTTCACTTTCATGCATTGGAGAAGGCAATGGCAACCCACTTACTGTTCTTGCCTGGAGAATCCCAGGGACGGGGGAGCCTAGTGGGCTACCGTCTATGGCGTCGCACAGAGTCGAACACGACTGAAGCAACTTAGCAGCAGCAGCAGCAGCAGCAGTTCCTTTCTTAGGGGCAGTTATCCCTGAGATTGGGACCTGGAAAGGCAGAGCCACCTCCACACACACGTCTTTTCTGTCCCCTTTCCTCTGGAGGAGAGCTCTAGTGAGCCTAGGTCTGTCAGGAAAATTCTTGGCTTTGACGGGATCCCACCCAGTGTGTGAACCTGCATACCCGACCTAGGGGCCACAGGCACCTGTTTTGCTCGAGTGGGTCCTGGAGGGGTGCAGCATAGCAAGAGCTTAAAAATCCATCCAATTTGTCTTTTTTTTTTTTACCTCGGAGAGAACGAGTTTGCTCCACCTCCACCCTTTGGCAGTGTGGAGGGAAGAGGGCACCACCCTCTCCCAAAGGGGACATAGGGCCTACCAGGAGAGAAAGGCCCCTTGAGGAGCTGAGCCCAGGTAGGCAGCCAGTGATGTCAAGCACACTCCCGCTGCTTGCTTCTTCATGGGCACTCCCACGATCTGCTAGGAATGTCTTTGCAAGGATCTCAAAGGGAAGGGGAGATACATGGCCCTGTCTCTGGAACTTCAGTCCTCTGAGCAGATCTGGAGGTCTTGAGTTGTATAAGCAAACCTGTTCCTTCCAAATAGAGGCTTGCAAACACACCCCCGGTGGTTGCCTCTTCTTCCCCGAAGAAGTCTTTCTTTCCCCACATGCTGCGAACTCCCTGTCCCAACCTCCAAGAATAGCGCTTCTTGCCATTCCTTTCTTAGAGGCAGTTATCCCTGAGCTTGGGGCCGTAGGGAGTAGCCCCACACTCACAGGGAAAGGCAAAGACTCCTCCATACATCTCCTCTATCCCCTTTGCTCTGGAGGAGAGCTCTAGTGAGCCTAGGTCTTTCAGGAAAATTCTTGGCTTGGACAGGATCTCACCCTGTTTGTGAACCTGCATACCCAACCAGGGGCCACAGAGCACCTGTTTCAGTAAAGTGGGCCCTGAAAGGGTGCAGCCTAGCAAGAGCTTGAAAATCCATTCAATTGCTGTTTTTGTACCTCTGACAGAGCGAGCTTGGCTCCACCCTTTGGCAGTGAGGAGAAAGAGGCATGACACCCTCCCCAAGGGGACATGGGGCCTACTTCGAGAGGAAAGGCCCCTTGTGGAGCTGAGGCCAGGAAGGCACACAGTCGTGTCAAACACACTCCCACTGCTTGCTTCTTCAGGGGCACTCCCGCTATCAGCTAGGAATGTCTTTGCAATGATCACAAAGGGAAGGGGAGATACAGGGCCCTGCTTCTGGACCTCCGGTGCTCTGAGCAAATCTCGAGGTCTCCCGTTGTTGGTCAAGGTCAAGGTCAAGTTCAAGTTCAAGGTCAAGGTCATCAAGGTCAAGTTCAAGTTCAAGTTCAAGCTCAAGATCAAGTTGAAGTTTAAGTTCAAGTTCAAGGTCAACTTCAAGTTCAAGGTCAAGGTCAAGTTCAGGTCAAGTTCAAGTTCAAGGTTCAAGCTCAAGTTCAAGTTCAAAGTGAAGTTCAAGGTCAAGGTCAAGGTCAAGTTCAGGTCAAGTTCAAGTTCAAGTTGAAGTTCAAGGTCAAGGACAAGTTCAAGTTGAAGTTCAAAGTTCAAGTTCAAGTTCAAGGTCAAGTCAAGTTCAAGGTCAAGTTCAAGTTCAAGTTCAAGTTCAAGGTCAAGTTCAAGTTCAAGGTTCAAGTTCAAGTTCAAGTGTCAAGGTTCAAGGTCAAGTTCAAGTTCAAGTCAAGTTCAAGTCAAGTTCAAGTTCAAGTTCAAGTTCAAGGTCAAGTCAAGTTCAAGTTCAAGGTCAAGGTCAAGTTCAAAGTCAAGGTCAAGGTTCAAGGTCAAGTTCAAGTTCAAGGGCAGGGCAAGGCCAAGCCCAAGACCAAGGCAAGGGCAACGGCAACGCCAAGGGCAAGGCCAAGGCCCAGGCCAAGGCAAAGGCCAAGGCCACCAAAGCGAAGCCCAAACCCCGTAACGCCTGACAAAAGGCAGAAGCCACTAGTCCCCTGTGCAGAGGAAGCCACTGAAGGCAGCAAGGCCACAGAGCTCCCCGACTCCCATTCCCACATGAAGATGTGAGGATAAAGGGCCTCATCCCAGCAAAGCACCCGCTCCCACCACCCCCAACCCCGGCCCCGCCCCCCGCCAGCACGCCCCCTGAAACAACACTGTCTTCCCAGAAAGAGAACGGAGAAGCCATGTGTGTGCCAAAGGAGCAAGATGAACGAACGATGCCACGCCCTCCGAATTTGGGCACACCTGACGCCTCGGAACCCCGGGCCTGGCTGATGGGGTCCCAGCCGTTCTCGGGTGGGAGGGGGGTCAACACATTGGCCGAGAGCCCTTGCCCAGGCCACCCGCAAATCCACTGAGATGTGATCCGACCAAAGGGACCGAGGGCAAACGTACCGCTTGAGGTGCTGGAGGAGCCGGACGAAGCCATGGTGGGAGAGGCACACGGGCACGCTGCAGACTGCTGGCGAGTGGGCGGGGACCCAGCAGCTCAGGACTCTGGAGAACGGGAGGCGTCTCCGCCACCATTGACGTCAATAGGGTTTGGGTGGGTAGATGGAGGGGCCGCCCCGGCCTCTTTCCAAGCAGAGACCCTGGACGGAGTCCCGTGGAGCGAGTGGGCTTTTCCCGGGCACGGCTGTGCCCTGGACCGCCAAGATCCCCGTTGGGGTGGGCGGGCAGTTCGGGGGCTTTGGTTTGTGGCCCTCCCTCGCAGCGGGGGGTGGGTTCAACCCCGAGTGGATCAATCAGGGGCCCTCAGCAGTGCCAAGGGAACTCACCACCCAGGAAACGCCCCTAGGTCCCTTTGAATTGGCCACCAACGCCCCCTTTCCCAGCCTGCCTTGCTCTGGGATTTCCCGCCTTTTCACATTCCACAGGTCCCTGGTCCTCGACTGTCCCCCGCTGGCTCCTCCGAGGCATTCCGGGACACCAGACGCTCTCTCCAGCGCCTCCACCTAGATGCCCTCGCTGTCCTCGCCTCCGTTTCCCCCATGCCCCCTCCCCAACTCCTCCGTGGGCTCTTGGCATCCTTTCCCTACAGCAGTCCCAGAGTGCCACCGCTGAGGGCTTTGAGTTGCCTGGAGCCCAAGGCTCCGGCCAGAGACCTGAGGGGCCAGCGTCTGGACTGGCAGCTAATGCCATTTGGGGGCTTTTCTCACGTGGAGCCTGAGGCCCGCACCGTCCGCGGGCAACCCCCAGCGCGAGTGCCCTGGAGATACCCGCCCAAGGGGACAGTGTATCCCCTACTGTGGGGAAGGAGGTTCCTGTTTTCCCTGCACTGGTTCGACTTTCACGCCGAGATATCGACTCACACCATGGTGGCAAGTGGAATAGCCCTGTGGGAAAGCCTCATGGGAAAGACTCCAGGGAAAGCCACAGATTCCTTGATCCACGAGAAGGAAGCGTGACTACTGCTGCTACCGCTCGGGAGGAAAGCGCACGTGCATGCCCCACTCGAGACGAGGACTGACTCCCCTGGGGAGACTCCAGAAGTACCCCAAGATCCATGTCAGCACTGGAGAGGAATCCGCAGTTCCGGCACCGACTCCACACAAGGTCTTAGGCCCCGGCATCGACGGGAGAGGAATCCCGAGAGGCCCCCTAGCACACTCGCATGGGGACTGGCCTTTCCTGAGGCCACCAGAGCGGGTCCCTGAGGTCCCGTGTCGTAAGTCGAGAGCACCTGCCCGCAACTCGAGAAAATCCAGGAGGTTCTCCCCTCCAGGCGAGATGAGGCCCATTTCCGCTGAGGCGTCTCGAGGCTAATCACACCTAAACTCTGGAACTTCCAAAGGGTCCTTCACACCCTTGCTGCAACTCAAGAAGTTCCCCGACATACCCGTCTCCACTCGAGAGGAAGTACGAGAGCCCGCCCACATCCAGAGGAGCCCAGTTTCCGCCTCCTAGCTCGGAGAGGAGGGATCCTTTCCCTGCGTGCTCGGGAAAGAATTCCCGGCGTTCCCGTCGCATCTCAAGAGGAGGCGCTCTCCACAGAAAGGCCGAGAGGAACTCCAGGGTCGTGCCACCATTCCAGAGTCCCCCAGATGTCTCAGTCCATTCCAGGGAAACCTGTTTTCCCTGCACTGCCTCGACTTTCAAGCCGAGGATCGACTCACACCACGGTGGCACGTGGGACAGCCCTGTGGGAAAGCCTCGTGGGAAAGCCTCGTGGAAAGCCTCGAGGGAAAGCCACAGATCCCTTGATCCACGCGAAGGGAAGCGTGACACTGCTGCTACAGCTCGGGAGGAAAGCGCACGTGCATGCCCCCACTCGAGACGAGGACTGACTCCCTGGGAGACTCCAGAAGTACCCCAAGATCCATGTCAGCACTGGAGAGGAATCCTCAGGTTCCGGCACCGACTCCACACAAGGTCTTAGGCCCCGGCATCGACGGGAGAGGAATCCCGAGAGGCCCCGAGCAACTCGCATGGGGACTGGCCTTTCCTGAGGCCACCAGAGCGGGTCCCTGAGGTCCCCGTCGTAAGTCGAGAGCACCTGCCGCAACTCGAGAAAATCCAGGAGGTTCTCCCCTCCAGGCGAGATGAGGCCCATTTCCGCTGAGGCGTCTCGAGGCTAATCACACCTAACCTCTGGAACTTCCAAAGGGTCCTTCACACCCTTGCTGCAACTCAAGAAGTTCCCCGACATACCCGTCTCCACTCGAGAGGAAGCACGAGAGTCCCGCCCACATCCAGAGGAGCCCCGTTTCCAGCCTCCTAGCTCGAGAGGAGGGATCCTTTCCCTGCGTGTCGGGAAAGAATTCCCGGCATTTCCCGTCGCATCTCAAGAGGAGGCGCTCTCCACAGGAAAAGGCGAGAGGAACTCCAGGGTCGTGCCACCATTCCCAGAGTCCCCAGATGTCTCAGTCCATTCCAGGGAAACCTGTTTTCCCTGCACTGCCTCCGACTTTCAAGCCGAGGATCGACTCACACCACGTGGCACGTGGGACAGCCCTGTGGGAAAGCCTCGTGGGGAAAGCCTCGAGGGAAAGCCACAGATCCCTTGATCCACGCGAAGGGAAGCGTGACACTGCTGCTACAGCTCGGGAGGAAAGCGCACGTGCATGCCCCCACTCGAGACGAGGACTGACTCCCCTGGGGAGACTCCAGAAGTACCCCAAGATCCATGTCAGCACTGGAGAGGAATCCTCAGGTTCCGGCACGACTCCACACAAGGTCTTAGGCCCCGGCATCGACGGGAGAGGAATCCCGAGAGGCCCCGAGCAACTCGCATGGGGACTGGCCTTTCCTGAGGCCACCAGAGCGGGTCCCTGAGGTCCCCGTCGTAAGTCGAGAGCACCTGCCGCAACTCGAGAAAATCCAGGAGGTTCTCCCCTCCAGGCGAGATGAGGCCCATTTCCGCTGAGGCGTCTCGAGGCTAATCACACCTAACCTCTGGAACTTCAAAGGGTCCTTCACACCCTTGCTGCCAACTCAAGAAGTTCCCCGACATACCCGTCTCCACTCGAGAGGAAGCACGAGAGTCCCGCCCACATCCAGAGGAGCCCCGTTTCCGCCTCCTAGCTCGAGAGGAGGGATCCTTTCCCTGCGTGGTCGGGAAAGAATTCCGGCGTTCCCGTCGCATCTCAAGAGGAGGCGCTCTCCACAGGAAAGGCGAGAGGAACTCCAGGGTCGTGCCACCATTCCCAGAGTCCCCCAGATGTCTCAGTCCATTCCAGGGAAACCTGTTTTCCCTGCACTGCCTCGACTTTCAAGCCGAGGATCGACTCACACCACGGTGGCACGTGGGACAGCCCTGTGGGAAAGCCTCGTGGGAAAGCCTCGTGGGAAAGCCTCGAGGGAAAGCCACAGATCCCTTGATCCACGCGAAGGGAAGCGTGACACTGCTGCTACAGCTCGGGAGGAAAGCGCACGTGCATGCCCCCACTCGAGACAGAGACTGACTCCCCTGGGGAGACTCCAGAAGTACCCCAAGATCCATGTCAGCACTGGAGAGGAATCCTCAGGTTCCGGCACCGACTCCACACAAGGTCTTAGGCCCCGGCATCGACGGGAGAGGAATCCCGAGAGGCCCCGAGCAACTCGCATGGGGACTGGCCTTTCCTGAGGCCACCAGAGCGGGTCCCTGAGGTCCCCGTCGTAAGTCGAGAGCACCTGCCGCAACTCGAGAAAATCCAGGAGGTTCTCCCCTCCAGGCGAGATGAGGCCCATTTCCGCTGAGGCGTCTCGAGGCTAATCACACCTAACCTCTGGAACTTCCAAAGGGATCCTTCACACCCTTGCTGCAACTCAAGAAGTTCCCCGACATACCCGTCTCCACTCGAGGAGGAAGCACGAGAGTCCCGCCCACATCCAGAGGAGCCCCGTTTCCGCCTCCTAGCTCGAGAGGAGGGATCCTTTCCCTGCGTGGTCGGGAAAGAATTCCCGCGTTTCCGTCGCATCTCAAGAGGAGGCGCTCTCCACAGGAAAGGCGAGAGCGAACTCCAGGGTCGTGCACCATTCCAGAGTCCCCCAGATGTCTCAGTCCATTCCAGGGAAACCTGTTTTCCCTGCACTGCCTCGACTTTCAAGCCGAGGATCGACTCACACCACGGTGGCACGTGGGACAGCCCTGTGGAAAGCCTCGTGGAAAGCCTCCGTGGGAAAGCCTCGAGGGAAAGCCACAGATCCCTTGATCCACGCGAAGGGAAGCGCTGACACTGCTGCTACAGCTCGGGAGGAAAAGCGCACGTGCATGCCCCACTCGAGACGAGGACTGACTCCCCTGGGGAGACTCCAGAAGTACCCCAAGATCCATGTCAGCACTGGAGAGGAATCCTCAGGTTCCGCACCGACTCCACACAAGGTCTTAGGCCCCGCATCGGGAGAGGAATCCGAGAGGCCCCGAGCAACTCGCATGGGGACTGGCCTTTCCTGAGGCCACCAGAGCGGGTCCCTGAGGTCCCCGTCGTAAGTCGAGAGCACCTGCCCGCAACTCGAGAAAATCCAGGAGGTTCTCCCTCCAGGCGAGATGAGGCCCATTTCCGCTGAGGCGTCTCGAGGCTAATCACACTAAAACTCTGGAACTTCCAAAGGTCCTTCACACCCTTGCTGCAACTCAAGAAGTTCCCCGACATACCCGTCTCCACTCGAGAGGAAGCACGAGAGTCCCGCCCACATCCAGAGGAGCCCCGTTTCCGCCTCCTAGCTCGAGAGGAGGGATCCTTTCCCTGCGTGGTCGGGAAAGAATTCCCATTCCCGTCGCATCTCAAGAGAGGCGCTCTCCACAGGAAAGGCGAGAGAACTCCAGGGTCGTGCACCATTCCAGAGACCCCAGATTCTCAGTCCATTCCAGGGAAACCTGTTTTCCCTGCACTGCCTCGACTTTCAAGCGAGGATCGACTCACACCAAGGTGGCACGTGGGACAGCCCTGTGGGAAAGCCTCGTGGGCCTCGTGGAAAGCCTCGAGGGAAAGCCACAGATCCCTTGATCCACGCGAAGGGAAGTGCGACGCTGCTGCTACAGCTCGGGAGGAAAGCGCACGAGCATGCCCCACTCGAGACGAGGACTGACTCCCCTGGGGCGACTCCAGAAGTACCCAAGATCCATGTCAGCACTGGAGACGG
>NW_017215248.1:0-14075 GCF_001704415.2 Capra hircus
CTTAGCACTGCTTTTATAGTGGTTCCCACAGGTTTGGGGTTGTTGTGTTTCATTTTCATTAGTTTCTATGCATATTTTGATTTCTTTTTTGATTTCTTTCTGTGATTTGTTGGTTATTCAGGAAGTGTGTTGTTCAACCTCCATATGTTGGAATTTTTAATAGTTTTCTCCTGTAATTGAGATCTAATCTTAATGCATTATGGTCAGAAAAGATGCTTGGAATGATTTCAATTTTTTTGAATTTATCAAGTTTAGATTTATGGCCCAGGATGTGATCTATCCTGGAGAAGGTTCCATGAGCACTTGAAAAAAAAAGTGAAATTCATTGTTTTGGGGTGAAATGTCCTATAGATATCAATTAGGTCTAACTGATCTAATGTATCATTTAAAGTTTGCGTTTCTTTGTTAATTTTCTGTTTAGTTGATCTGTCCATAGGTGTGAGTGGGGTATTAAAGTCTCCCACTATTATTGTGTTATTGTTGATTTCCCCTTTCATACTTGTTAGCATTTGTCTTACATATTGCGGGGCTCCTATATTGGGGGCATATATATTTATAATTGTTATATCTTCTTCTTGGATTGTTCCTTTGATCATTATGTAGTGGCCTTCTTTGTCTCTTTTCACAGCCTTTGTTTTAAAGTCTATTTTATCGGATATGAGTATTGCCACTCCTGCTTTCTTTTGGTCTCTATTTGCATGGTATATCTTTTTCCAGCCCTTCACTTTCAGTCTGTATGTGTCCCTTGTTTTGAGGTGGGTCTCTTGTAAGCATCATATAGAGGGGTCTTGTTTTTGTATCCATTCGGCCAGTCTCTGTCTTTTGGTTGGGGCGTTCAACCCATTTACGTTTAAGGTAATTATTGATAAGTGTGATCCCGTTACCATTTACTTTATTGTTTTGGGTTCGAGTTTATACACCCTTTTCGTGTTTCCTGTCTAGAGAATATCCTTTAGAATTTGTTGGAGAGCTGGTTTTGGTGGTGCTGAATTCTCTCAGGCTTTTGCTTGTCTGTAAAGCTTTTGATTTCTCCTTCGTATTGAACGAGATCCTTGCTGGGTACAGTATTCTGGGCTGTAGGTTATTGTCTTTCATCACTTTAAGTATGTCTTGCCATTCCCTCCTGGCCTGAAGAGTTTCTATTGAAAGATCAGCTGTTATCCTAATAGGAATCCCTTGTGTGTTATTTGTTGTTTTCCCTTGCTGCTTTTAATATTTGTTCTTTGTGTTTGATCTTTGTTAATTTGATTAATATGTGTCTTGGGGTGTTTCGCCTTGGGTTTATCCTATTTGGAACTCTCTGTGTTTCTTGTACTTGGGTGATTATTTCCTTCCCCATTTTAGGGAAGTTTTCAAACTATTATCTCCTCAAGGATTTTCTCATGATCTTTCTTTCTGTCTTCTTCTTCTGGGACTCCTATAATTCGAATGTTGGAGCGTTTCATATTGTCCTGGAGGTCTCTGAGATTGTCCTCATTTCTTTTAATTCGTTGTTCTTGTTTCCTCTCTGATTCATTTATTTCTACCATTCTATCTTCTATTTCACTAATCCTATCTTCTGCCTCCGTTATTCTACTAATTGTTGCCTCCAGAGTGTTTCTGATCTCATTTATTGCATTATTCATTATATTTTGACTCTTTTTTATTTCTTCTAGGTCTTTGTTAAACCTTTCTTGCATCTTCTCAATCCTTGTCTCTAGCCTATTTATCTGTGATTCCATTTTGATTTCAAGATTTTGGATCATTTTCACTATCAATATTCGGAATTCCTTCTCCGGTAGATTCCCTACTTCTTCCACTTTTGTTTGGTTTGGTGGGCAACTCTCCTGTTCCTTTACCTGCTGTGTATTCCTCTGTCTCTTCATCTTGGTTATATTGCTGCGTTTGGGGTGGCCTTTTTATATTCTGGGAATTTGTGGAGTTCTCTTTATTATGGAGCTTCCTCACTTTGGGTGGGGTTCTATCAGTGGCTTGTCAAGGTTTCCTGGTTAGGGAGGCTTGTGTTGGAGTTTTGGTGGGTGGAGCTGGGTTTCTTCTCTCTGGAGTGCAATGGAGTGACCCGTAATGGGTTACGAGACATCAAAGGTTTTGGGATAATTTTGAGCTGCCTGTATATTGAAGCTCAGGGGAGTGTTCCTGTGTTGCTGGAGAATTTGCGTGGTATGTCTTGTTTTGGAATTTGTTGGCCCTTAGGTGGAACTTGGTTTCGGTGTAGGTATGAAGGCATTAGATGGGCTCCTATTGCTTAATGTTCCCTGAATTCAAGAGTTCTCTAATGTTTTCAGGCTTTGGATTTAAGCCTCCTGCTTCTGGTTTTCAGTTTTATTTTTACAGTAGCCTCTAGACGTCTCCATCTATACAGCACTGATGATAAAACATCTAGGTTAAAGATGAAAAGTTTCTCCACATTGAGGGACACTCAGAGGGGTTCACTGAGTTATAAGGAGAAGAGAAGATGGAGGGGGTAGTTAGAGGTAACTGGAATGAGATGCGGTGAGATCAAAAGAGAAGAGAGCAAGCTAGCCAGTAGTCACTTCCTTATGTGCGCTCTATAGTCTGGACCGCTCAGAGGTATTTACAGAGTTATACGGGGAAGAGGAGAGGGAGGAAGTAGACAGAGGTGACCAGGAGGATCAGAGAGAGGAATGAGTAGGAGAGAGACAAATCCTGCCAGTAACCTGTTCCTTAGGTGTTCTCCACTGTCTGGAACACACAGAGATTCACAGAGTTGGATAGAGGAGAGATGGGGGAGAAAAGAGACAGAGGCCACATGGTGGAGAAAAAGGAGAGTCCAGAGGAGGAGAGAGTGGTCAAGCCAGTAATCTCGCTCTCAGGTAAACTGGGATAGTGAAGTTTGGGTTTTTAAATGTACAAAATTGACCACAAAAACCTAAGAGCAAAGATTAAAAATCTAGAGTAGAGGTTGGATTTTCAAAGATACAATATTAGAGAGAAGCAGAAGGAAAAAGGAAGAAAGAAAGAAAAAAAAAAAAAAGAAAGAAAAAGAATTATTAAAAAACAAACAAACAAACAATCAAGAAAAAAAAAAAAGCCATCAACAACCATCCAAAGACTGTATATGGTGTTTGCCTTAAAAAAAAAAAAAAAGAAAAAAAGTCTTTTTAAAACAAACAAAAATATAGTAATAATAGGTTATAGAAATAAAAATTAGAGGGGAAATAGAAGACTTAACAATTAAAAAAAAGTTAGAAAAAAAAGCAAAAAAAAAAAGGAATGATTTTAAAAATATCTGGCCCTTTCTGGTGTAATGGGCCGTGTGGGATCACTTCCAAGGTGGTTCCCTCTGTTTAACTTCTTCTGTTTGCTGGCTTTTTAGGCTCACTAGTTTAGTTGCGCTGTGAGGAGGGGGGCTGCTGCTAACAAATAGCACTGTCGTGTGCACGCAGTATCTCTGCCCGGCTTGACCTGTCCTTTCTCGCGGCGCACAAACCGCTCCAGCTCTAGGATGCTCAGCCGGGAACCGTCTGGGGCCGGCCCTAGGCTGCGTGCACTTCCCCGGTCCAAGCCGCTCAGGTTCGGCGCTCAGGCAGCCCTCAGAGGCACAGATTCGGCTGGAACTGCGCTTTGTGCCCTTCCCAGGTCCGAGTAGCTCAGGAGTTTGGCCGAGCGCGATCGCCGCGGCTTGTCACCTTTTCTGCCGCTGCTGCTCAGCTTTCTGGGCGGACCGCTGGCGCACCCCGTGCAGTAGATTGTGACTGTCCAGCACCCCCAGAAGTCTTAGCAAGGGAGCTTGCTTGCAGTTAGGTCCCGAGTCTGCAATTGCCCCTTTCCAGTCCTTACGACTCTGGCTGCCTGTCCCCGGCGGGGGATGGTCTGCAGCCGGCTTTTCCCGTTCCGTCCTTTGTTCTGTGCTCGGTCCTGGCGGTGTCTTATGTTTGAGCTTTTCGCGTGGTAGCTATCCCACAGTCTGGTTTGCTAGCCCAAGTTAGATCGTTCTGGTTGCGCGTGGGGTGTTCCTGCCCGATTCTTACAAAGCACTGCAGCCCGCGCCTCCCGCGCGTCCCTGCCCTGCCCCCACTTCCCAATGGCGGATGCAGGCGTCTGTGCTGCTTTTCCGCTGGGGGAGTTACTGTTGGGCTTGTAATCTGTTGGTTTTAATTATTTATCTATTTTTCCTTCCTGTTATGTTGCCCTCTGTGTTTCCAAGGCTCGCCACAGACTCGGCAGGGAGAGTGTTTCCTGGTGTTTGGAAACCTCTCTTCTTAAAATTCCCTTCCCGGGACGGGCTTCCCTTCCCGGGACGGAGCTCCCTCCCCACCTCCTTTGTCTCCTTTTCGTCTTTTATATTTTTTCCCTACCTGTTTTTGAAGACAATGATCTGCTTTTCTGGTTGCCTGATGTCCTCTGCCAGCCTACAGAAGTTGTTTTGTGAAGTTTGCTCGGCGTTGAAATGTTCTTTTGAGGAATTTGTGAGGGAGAAAGTGGTCTTGCCGTCCTATTCCTCCGCCATCTTTCCCTCTCCCCCCATTTTCTTTCTTTATTAACTTGAATACTTGTATAAAAAGAAAATTACCTTCATCAACTCTTTGGTTCAGCTTCTATGTGAAAGATAGGTTAAATGCTTGATTTTTCTCCACTATTTACCAGTTCCCAAAGCAATGAGTTGATTTTTGGGGGATCCTCCAAAGTTGTCCAATGAACCTCACGTGAAGAGTTGACTCATTGGAAAAGACTCTGATACTGGGAGGGATTGGGGGCAGGAGGTGAAGGGGATGACAGAGGATGAGATGGCTGGATGGCCTCACCAACTCAATGGATGTGAGTTTGAGTGAACTCCTGGAGTTGGTGATGGACAGCGAGGCCTGGCGTGCTGCAATTCATGGGGTCGCAGAGTCGGACACGACTGAGCTCCTGAACTGAACTGAACTGAAACTACTAAAAGTTAATTGTTTTTTAAAATATCATTATGAGCTCATATTCTTTTAAATATATGTGATATGTTTCCTCCCATTGCCCGTATTGTCATTTTGATGTTCACACTGACCCACCATTAGCCTCTCCCGCTCTGCTGAGCACTGTGAGTGTGACCTCAGCTCTCTGTGGAGTAGCGCTCTCGGCCTCTTGCACGGTGAGATATTCTACATCCGTCGTGCATGTTTCCTGTCCTAGATCTAGAATCATGCACTTTTCAAAGGAGTTCTGCGTTGCTTTAGTGAGAAATGGCATTTAGAGAACACAATCTGAATGACAGGGTGTTCTTTACTTCTGAGTAAATTCTTGTTTCCAGAACTTTTCAGTGGACAAAGCTAGGAAATACCTCTTTTATATCGCTTTTTGGTTTTGTGTTTCTTTGTTTTAAAGGTAGAATGCTTCATGAATTCATATTGGCATTTCCAATTCAAATTTAGAATTCTAGAACTAACTTTCTAATTTTACTTCCCTGATTTTACATTGATCTAAGGGTATTAACATAATTATTATTGGCTTTATCCTAATATATATGGAATAGTCTCAAGAGAGCAATAATAATACAATTACTGTACTAAAAACAGGTAAAGATTTTTCTTATAGTTCTTTTTATCCTGTAGGTATATCCTACTACAGACGTAGGATCAAAGTACTGTGGTTTTCAGAAAGTCATCTAGAACTTTTCATTTTGTGTGGCTTGCTATCAGCTGGTTATACCGCTTCATTATATCATGTGTTGGGCTGGTTTCTTTTTTTCCATTTTTGAGATTGCTTATTTTACACTTAATGTTGTTTTACGCCTATACGAAGTAGTTACATGATTCTAAACTAAAATATATGGAACAAGGTCTGTTTATAGAAGTCTAGCTTCCATCCCTGTCACCTCCAGCCTGTTGCCTCCTTCTTAATCCCACAGATAGCATCTTTGATTTTTGGTTTATCCTTCTGTTTGCTCCTTTAAAAATACAATCAAATGTGTAGTATATTTATATCCCGTTCTCTTAAATAAGGGACACTTAGCTATATTAATCTGTATACACACTATATACTCTTTTTTTTTCCCACCTTGCTGTTTTTCATTTAACAACCTAACTTGGAGATTATTCCATAGTAGTACAATATAAAGACATCCTTTCTTTCTTTCTTTTTTCTTTCTCTTCTTTCTTTTAACAGTGCATAGTACAGAATTGTGTGGATATATTAGAGAATCTTTTGAAAGGGGAATTGAATTATATAGTATATCTAACAGATATTCATTTGTTGCAATCTGGATAGGAAAATAATACTACCAGGTAAACAGAACATATAATCTAATGGTACAGGTCAGATTCACAAACAAGCTTCTCTGTAGGTTTTAGGGGTTGTGAGACATGGCATAGAAGTACGGTCTGGGGATGTTAGGAACGGTTTCATTTAGCAAGCAGGGCTTAATTAATTTACGAGGCATTTAGGATAGATATCAGACACGACTGAGCAACTTTCACTTCATTAAGGATAGATAGGATTTAAATGGAAGGGGAAAGAGGATGCTCCAGGCTTGGACAAAGGGCGTAAGTGGAAGACTGAACTCTCGAAGTGAATGAGAGAATTCAGGGAGTCGTGAATAAATCAGTAGGCTTTGAGCAGAAAGCTTATATATAAGAGCAGTTTGGAAAATGAACCACAGTTCACTTGTTGAAGGCTTTGACTACCAGATTGGAAAGTTTAGTGTTTCTCAAGCACTGCTTTCAACCACTGGTATGTCTGTTTACAAACCTTGAGTGGCAAAGAGTTGGACACGACTGCGCGTCTGAACTGAACTGAGTGGTTACCTGGAAATAGGATTTTGAATAAGGACAGAATATCTGAACCATGCTGCTGGACTGCTCCTTCTAGGAAAGAACGTAGAGTGACTTCAAGGTGTGAGGGACTAAAGGATTTAAAGTGGATATTTAATTTGAAGGTAGAACAGAAAGGACTTTTCCCCTATCTTCTAATTGCTCTCTAAGATGGAGAAGTAGACGGGACAGGAGACCGGGAAAATCAAAGGCGACTGTGATTTCCAGCCTCAGTTCAGGAGTGCAGTGCTGGCACCATGGAATATCAAAGGCGACTGTGATTTCCAGCCTCAGTTCAGGAGTGTGGTGCTGGCACCATGGAATATCAAAGGCGACTGTGATTTCCAGCCTCAGTTCAGGAGTGCGGTGCTGGCACCATGGAATATCAAAGGCGACTGTGATTTCCAGCCTCCGTTCAGGAGTGCGGTGCTGGCACCGGTGGAATATCAAAGGCGACTGTGATTTCCAGCCTCAGTTCCGGAGTGCGGTGCTGGCACCGTGGAATGTCAAAGGTGACTGTGATTTCCAGCCTCAGTTCAGGAGTGCGGTGCTGGCACCGTGTCCCGCCCTTTTGCACGTGTGACAGCGGCACATTCCCCTTCCTTTCCTCTGGGAGAGACGACCAGAACACGCTGGTTTAGTCTGTGGAGCTCGTGTGGTTGCTGTGCCCTCTGGTGTTTGTGCCGAGTTCTGAAGCTTCTTGGAGTTGAGGAATGGGTTCCGAGTACAGATGAGCTCCTTTTCCGGTTCCTCACTGTTTTCCTCCCCCTCTTACCTAAGGGTATTGCAGGCACAGACGTGGCAAAGGAGGCCTCCGACATCATCCTAACAGACGACAACTTCACCAGCATCGTGAAGGCGGTGATGTGGGGGCGGAACGTCTATGACAGCATCTCCAAGTTCCTGCAGTTCCAGCTCACCGTCAACGTGGTGGCCGTGATCGTGGCCTTCACTGGAGCCTGCATCACCCAGGTGGGATGAGCTGAGATGGGAGGGATGGGGCTGGGGCCAAGAAACAAGGGGTGTGACGTTACAGTGTGTCGGCTGAGGAGCAAGGCCTAGCGTTTCTGCAGGGGTGTTGGGGCAGGAGTTCGCTCTCCCGAGTCCATCTGCTCCTGTGGGAGCATGATCATGTATTCACCATTAATGCAGCACTTACCTGTTAGCCAGCATGATAAGCACTTATTTGGGGTTCTCTGATCTTCATAAACAGTCTTGTAGAATAGGCATTATCCCTGTTTTACAAAGAGGTTAAATAAGTTTCCATTGTGACTCAGCTGGAGAGCAGGAGGTAGGCGCTTTCAGGGGCAAAGGTGAGGCTGATGAGTGAGGTGAGGGGTCGTCTGCAAGGAGAGCTGAAAGGAGTGGTGGTTCTTCCTGCCAGGATTCCCCACTGAAGGCCGTGCAGATGTTGTGGGTGAATCTCATCATGGACACCTTTGCCTCGCTGGCCCTGGCCACAGAGCCTCCTACAGACTCTCTGCTGAAGCGCCGGCCCTACGGGCGCAATAAGCCTCTGATCTCGCGCACCATGATGAAGAACATCCTGGGTCACGCCGTCTATCAGCTCACCGTCATCTTTTTCCTTCTCTTTGCGGGTGAGCCACGGGGAGGTTGGGAGGGTGGGGTGGGGGCCAGTGTGTGGAGTGCGAGAAGGAGATGGGCAGAGAGGGGCCTGAGAGGAGGAGGGCGCAGGGCGCAGGCTGAGTCAGCGGGGCAGGAGCCTCTTCGCGCACTGGGTGCACCTCTGTTCCCACTCCGTGGTGTGTTATGGCATTCTCTGACTCCTCTTAAGAATCTCTCAGGGGTAACTTTATGACACCTTTCTTTAGATCATGAAACTGAAGCTTAGGTCACATATTGAGTAAATAGCGGCACTGTGTTTCAAACCCATGTCTGCCAGACTGTTGCACGTGTAGTTTTACCACCATGCATTGCCACAAGAAGGCAAATATTGATGGAACAAACTGAGAGAGAAGGTCAGAAATGCTGAGACCAGGGCTAACACTGAAAACGCCTGGTGACCGTGTGGCTCGGACACTGACCGGTTAGGGTGGACACCAACCCTAAGCAACAGTGAGGCCCCACTCATCTGTCTTGACTCAACCTCAGCCCTCCCTGAGAGTGTACTCAATCTTCCGGTGCACCCCTCTCCCAACTAGGTGAGAAATTCTTTGACATTGACAGCGGAAGGAGAGCGCCTCTGCAGTCTCCGCCCAGCCAGCACTACACTATTATTTTCAACACCTTCGTGCTCGATGCAGCTCTTCAACGAAATCAACTCCCGCAAGATCCACGGGGAGAGGAATGTCTTCTCGGGCATCTTCCACAATCTCATTTTCTGCTCAGTGGTGCTGGGCACATTCATCGCCAGGTGAGATTCCAGCAGGATTGGGGTACAAGGTCTGGGAAGATAAAGGCCAGACGCTGGAAGCCAGGATTGCCTGGGTGCCCCAGAAGAGGGCTAGGGACTTAGGCTGCCGGTTGCACCATTTGGGTTTCCCGGCTGGCTCTCGTTTGCTCATTTCTCTAGAATTGGTTCCCTGTATGTCGAGTGCTCCAGTGCATGGCAGCATGTTGGTAGTGAATAAATAAAATTTGTAGAATTCTTTCCTTAACTTTCTAGAACACAGAAATTTAACACAGTGACCGGGAGGAAGGTCTCTGTCTTGCAACCCCTTTCACGCCTCGTACCGGCGCACTTGAAATGTGCCTGCAGGTGCCGAATAGGCGTCTCTCTGTCCCTGCTGCTTTGTTCTGGAAGGGCTCATGGTCCAAATGCTACACGATTCAAGAGCAAAGGAGAAGAAATGGCATGATGCCATGTGCAGTTGCAGATAAGCCTGATGTGGATCCCTTCTGCGGGGCTGGAGTCAAGGGCATGACTGCCCTGCTGGGGAAAGGATCGAGCGCCTTTCCTCTTGCCACCATCAGAGATATCCAAGACAGGTGCCATGCAAGAGATGACGAGCACAAGAGTGTCTGCCTCTTCCTCACTTGCACACTTCCTAAGTTTCCCTTCTCTATCACTGTTGGCTTCCGTCACAGGAAGCCCTTAGCTCCCTTTGATCCCCTCGCCTTTGGCATTAATAGTGTTCATAGTGACTGGAAACTCCCCATCAGAAGGCTCTGCAAAGACTGTTGGTGTCTCTCTTCCCTTCCCCCCATCTGGGTCTCTTCTTTCTCCTTCCCAACAAGCAGACCAGGGTTTGCACCGCAGGGATCCTGGGGCCAGGGAGCTGACGTGGCTTTGGTGGCCTTGACTAGAGGGCTGGCTACCTGTTACTTGCCTTCCAGTCACAGGCTGCCTCTTTGTCTGTTCTAGATCATCATCGTGGAATTGGGGGGCAGACCATTCAGTTGTACAAAACTCACCCTGTCCCAGTGGTTCTGGTGCCTCTTCATTGGTCTTGGAGAGCTGTTGTGGGGCCAGGTGAGTACGGACACAGCCTTCCCGCGGTCGCACAGCCGGCAGACCTCCCTTCCCTAGATGAGATGGAGCAAGCGGCTTTGGAGACCCCCCAACTCCAGACCTTTGTGTTCTGCTTCCCTGTTCCCTCTGCCACCAGGCTTTCAGGTTCTTTCCATCCTGAAGGATTCCAAGCCAAATGATTAGTGCCTGGCACTTCAGAGGCTTCTGATCTCTTCTCTAATCATGCCTGGAGACAGACAAATCCCTTAGCTTCTCTGAGATGGAAGTGGAAATTTTCAGTGCTGATTTTGCTAAAAAGGAAAAAGTAAGGGTCTTAGAAGCAGAAGCATTTACAAAGCCCGTGTCTGCAGTGGAAGCTGCAGTCTGGCTGTGCGTGCTCTGCCTCATGCAGCAGGACCCCCTTGCCGCTGCCTGTTTGTCACCATCACCTTATCCCAGGATAAATGCCTGACCATCACCTAAGATAAATTCAGACTCACGTGGTCTCTAGAGAAGCATTATAGCGCATGGTTCAAAGCCCAGACTTTGCAACCAACTACCTTGGTTTGAATCCTGGTTGTTTTTTACAAACTGCATCATAGTGAGTACATTTCTTAGCAGCTCTGCCTCAGTTTCCTCAACTCAGGATAGCAAGGCCACTGTGAATCATTCTTAATCAGCAACCCAGTTTCCATATAGAAATGACTTAGACAAATGTCTAATACTTTGTAAATACTCAATAAATGTTAGCTATTAACATTATAATAATAAAGCAGGTTGATGAGAGTTTTGATTCCTTCCCTAGTACCACTTTACAGCTTCCCCTCATCATAAATTCTGCCCTGGGCTCCGCTTCTGCTTTGCAGACCCCTGGTCTCCATTGATCGGTGCCCAGCACCTGAGTAATGGAGGCTTTGCTCTAACTGCCCCAAAGTTTCCTCCTAGGACTGCAGCTTTCCCCATAGACCTGCTGGTCATTTCTTCCATACCTCCTAGTTGCCTCCCTGATGAACCCATATCCCAGTTCCTAACACACGTCCCTCCAACCTGCTCTGTTTGCTGTTTGTTTACCAGTGGGTCCCTAAAGCTTTCTTGTTTCATGTACTGTTTGAAACACTCCCCTGGATCGAGTTTCACATGTGGCCATGTGGCCTTGAAGCCTTCCTTCTGTATCACAACAGCTCCTTCCAGCATCCGAAAGCAGCATGTGGACGTTCTATTTCAAACGTTTGGCTCCACGTAGGACTGCTCACGCGGCCCCCCTTTCGCAGCTGAGCCCTGTCTGCTCCTCTTCTTGTTTGTAAAGGAGAGCTGACCGGCAGGCACTGAGCTTACTGAGTGGTTCACTTTGAATCGCAAGCCCGAGCTTCTGCTCCATGTCCTCTGAGAATATGCATATATCCCTTCTTCTGTGGGCTGCCCCATCCGCTTTCTCACCTGAAGCCCAGGAAGACCTTCAGGGTCCTCTCACTGTAGTTTTATAAAGGAGGAATCACTTAGCAGTGTGGAAACTGAGAAGAGGACCCCTCCCCTCCCGACAGCCTTCCCGTCCCCCTTTGTGCAACACACACACACGTTGTGACCGTCTTGTCCCCAGCCATGTTTTGCCCCAGATTCTTGTCTGTGTCCCCCCACCATGTACTACGCATTCCCACCGTGTACACGCATTCCACCGTGTACCACACATTCCCACCCCTACCACGCATTCCCACCCTATACCGCGCATTCCCACCGTGTACCGCGCATTCCACCCTGTACCGCGCATTCCCACCCTGCGCGCATTCCCACCATGTAGCATGCATTCCCACCTATACCACACTTTCCCACCCTTAGCACGCATTCCCACCCTATACCGCGCATTCCCACCATGTAGCACGCATTCCCACCTATACGCGCATTCCCGCCGTGTACTGCGCTTCCCACCCTATACCGCGCATTCCCACTGTGCATCGCGCGCATTCCACCCTATACCACACGTTCCCACCCTTTAGCACGCATTCCCGCCGTGTAGCACGCATTCCCTTAAGAGACAGACGGCAAAATGAAAAGAGAACGAGACAGGAGGAGGAGAATAAAGTGTGTCACAAGGCAGATGCTGGTCAGACACTAGAATGTAAGTTCTCCTTCGAGCGTCCGCAAGCGCAGACAGCTGGTCGGGCCCTGGGAGATGCTGGCCCAGGCGGGCTGGTGCTTCTCTCTCTGCTCTCCCTCCCAGGGAGAGGGGTGTGGGGCCCAGAGTGACTTGCCCAGAGCCTGGCGCACGCGGGCCGAGTGACAGCTCTTCTCGCCCTGATCCTGGCGTCTCCCTTCTGCTGCCCCTGCTCTCAGGTCATTTGCACGATACCTACCCAATCCCTGAAGTTCCTGAAGGAGGCTGGGCACGGCACCACCAAAGAGGAGATCACCAAGGATGCTGAGGGGCTGGACGAGATCGACCATGCAGAGATGGAGCTGCGCGCCGAGGCCAGATCCTTTGGTTCCGGGGCCTGAACCGTATCCGGACTCAGGTATGGTGATGGTGGCCTGTGCTTGCCCTGGAGGAGGAATCCCGTCTGTCTTTATTGGGAGGTGTTAGGAGGGCAGTAGTTCTTGGTGGCCAGTGTCTCTACCCTTCCTAAGGCCCTCTCACTGGGGGTAGCCCAAAGCTCCCTTGCTTCAAGTTAGACAGAGGCAGAGCGGCCGTTTGGGCTCCTCTGAGAGCACAGGACCCCAGCTGCTAGCATGGTCCTCTAGCTTTGGTTTGTCTGAAGGCCGCTTCCCACCCTTCACAGGTAGGCATCTTCCTGCTTACAGTCTCTTGTAAGCGCTAGGCCTAACCTCCAGTGGGAAAATGTTCAGAGTCTTTCCTGACCTGCCAGAAAGAAAGGGTTCAGACAGTATCTCTGCCACCATCATCCCAGCCAGACATTTTACTGTACATCCTCAGGGCTATTAAGCGAATGTAAGATGTTATCTGGCGCGGATCTTTGTAAAAAGAACTCACTCTTTTTTATGTCTCCCCACGTCATAACCAATGTGAAAGACCCATGATGGGGAACCTTATGGTGAAAGTGATATAAATACATCAGTAGTCTCTAAGTGCTACGTGATGTTGTCTTTGTACAGTTGTCAGATTTTCTCCCCAGAAAGTTAAGAGGCTGATAATTTTACTTCACACCTATTTCCCTTCGCGAATCTCTGCAAAATGGGGCTAGAAGCTGCTCGACTGCCTCACGAAGTGCCATGGCCCAGTCCTTTGGCAGTAGGCTTCTTCTCACCACACCTTTCATGCAGAAGGCAGTCTGTAGGCTCCCTTGTTCCGGGGTAAACGGGCCTGGGTCTAGGCACTTCCCTATTCTTACCTCACTACACTCTGTTGCTGTTGAGTGCCTAAAATTTCCTAGTCTCAGGGAACTGGAAATCGCCATAGTTCTCAAAGGTGTTCTGCCAGAGAACAGGGCCCTGTGCACTCTTCTGCAGATATGGCTAGAGATCCAGAAGTAAACTTCACTCCATCTATGAACAAGCACTGGCAAATGGCTTATCAAAAGTTCCTTCGTCAGAGCCCCACCACTTTCTAGGGAGAAAAGCGTGAAATGAATATTCTAAAGCGTAGAGACAGTGATCGCCGCCCTTTATTCCATGACTTTGCTTTTCCTTGCGTTCAGTGTTCCTGTGGTCAAGCTCACAAATGCTGAAAAATATTAAGTGAAAATACCACAAGATAATAACTCGTAAGTTTTCCGCTTTGATGCCATTCATGACGTAGTGATGAATCTTCTACTGCCGCCACTCTATGCCTGCCGCTGGACGTAAATCATTCCATTGCCTATCATATCCTCACTATACCAGCTACCTTGCTCCATTAGCCTTAGGAAAAAATACAGGATTTCACCGAAAGCCTGCGGATTTCAAGGCACCCACTGCCGGGGTGTTAG
>NW_017215249.1:0-14074 GCF_001704415.2 Capra hircus
ACGACCTGGAGTTCTTGCCTTTCTGGGAGAGCGCCTCCTCTTGAGATGCGACAGGAACGCCGGGAATTCTTTCCCGACCGCAGGGAAAGATCCCTCCTCTCGAGCTAGGAGGCGGAAACCGCGCTCCTCTGGATGAGGGAGGGACTCTCGTGATTCCTCTCGAGTGGAGACGGGTATGTCGGGGAACTTCTTGAGTTGCAGCAAGGGTGTGAAGGACCTTTGGAAGTTCCAGAGGTTAGGTGTGATTAGCCTCGAGATGCCTCAGCGGAAATGGGCCTCATCTCTCCTGGAGGGGAACCTCCTGGATTTTCTCGAGTTGCGGCAGGTGTTCTCGACTTATGACGGGGACCTCAGGGACCCGCTCTGGTGGCTCAGGAAAGGCCAGTCCCCAGCGAACTGCTCGGGGTATCTCAGGATTCCTCTCCTGTCGCTGCCGGGGCCTAAGACCTTGTGTGAAGTCGGTGCCGAACCTGAGATTTCCCTCTCCGGTGCTGACATGGATCTTGGGGTATTTCTGGAGTCTCCCCAGGGGAGTCAGTCCTCGTCTCGAGTGGGGGCATGCACGTGCGCTTTACTCCCAAGCTGTAGCAGCAGTGTCGCGCTTCCCTTCGCGTGGATCAAGGGATCTGTGGCTTTCCCTCGAGGCTTTCCCTCGAGGCTTGCCCACAGGTCTGTCCCACGTGCACCGTGGTGTGAGTCGATCCTAGGCTTGAAAGTCGAGTGCAGGGAAAACAGTTTTCCCTGGAATGGACTGAGACATCTGGGGGACTCTGGAATGGTGGCACGACCCTGGAGTTCGTCTCGCCTTTCCTGTGGAGAGCACCTCCTCTTGAGATGCGACGGGTAACGCCGGGAATTCTTTCCCGACCACGCAGGGAAGGGATCCCTCTCTGAAGCTATGAGGCGGAAACGGGCTCCTCTGGATGTGGGCGGGACTCTCGTGCTTCCTCTCGAGAGGAGACGGGTATGTCGGGGAACTTCTTGAGTTGCAGCAAGGGTGTGAAGGACCCTTTGAAGTTCCAGAGTTAGGTGTGATTAGCCTCGAGACCCCTCAGCGGAAATGGGCCTCATCTCTCCAGGAAAGGAGAACCTCCTGGATTTTCTCGAGTTGCAGCAGGTGCTCTCGACTTACGACGGTGACATCAGGGACCCCTCTTGTGGCCTCACGAAAGGGAAGTCCCCATGCGAGTTGCTCATGGGTCTCTCGGGATTCGTCTCCCGTCGATGCCGGGACCTAAGATCTTGTGTGGAGTCTGTGCCAAAACCTGAGGATTCCTCTCAGTGCTGACATGTATCTTGGGGTGTTTTCTGGAGTCTCCCCAGGGGAGTCAGTCCTCGTCTCGAGTCGGGGCATGCACGTGCGCTTTCCTCCGAGCTGTAGCAGCAGTGTTGAGCTTCCCTTCGCGAGGATCAAGGGATCTGTGGCTTTCCCTCGAGGCTTTCCCACGACGCTTTTCCACGACGCTTTCCCACAGGACTGTCCACCTGCCACCTTGGTGTGAGTCGAACCTCTTCTTGAAAGTCGAGGCAGTGCAGGAAAACAGGTTTCCCTGTAATGGACTAAGACATCTGTGGGACTCTGGGAATGGTGGCACGACCCTGGAGTTCCTCTCGCCTTCCCTGTGGAGAGCGCCCCTCTTGAGATGCGATGGGAACGCCGGGAATTCTTTCCCGACCACGCAGGGAAAGGATCCCTCCTCTCGAGCTAGGAGTCGGAAACGGGGCTCCTCTGGATGTGGGGGGACTCTCGTTCTTCCTCTCGAGTGGAGACTGGTATGTTGGTGATCTGCTTGAATTGCAGAAAGGGTGTGAAGGACCCTTTGGAAGTTCCAGAGGTTAGGTGTGATTAGCCGTGAGAGAACTCAGTGGAAATGGCCTCATCTCGCCAAGAAGGGAGAACCTCCTGGATTTTCTCAAGTTGCGGCAGGTGCTCTCGAATTACTACGGGACTCAGGGACCCGCTCTGGTGGCTCAGGAAAGGCCAGTCCCATGCGATTTGCTCGGGTCCTCTCGGATTCCTCTCCATCGATGCAGGGCCTAAGACTTGTTTGGAGTCGTGTCGGAAACTGAGAATTCCTCTCCAGTTCTGACATGGATCTTGGGGTACTTCTGGAGTCTCCCCAGGGGAGTCAGTCCTCGTCTCGAGTGGGGCCATGCACGTGCACTTTCCTCCCGAACTGTAGCAGCAGTGTCACGCTTCCCTTCCCGGTATCCCTAGGATCAGTGGCTTCCCAAGAGGCATTCTAAGCGAGCTTTCCCCATCTGACGCTATTCCCACCAGTCTTTCCCACGACGCTTTCCCACAGGTGATGTCCCACGTGTCCACCGTGTGTCAGTCGATCCTCGTCTTGAAATGTGACTCAGTGCAGGGAAAACAGGCTGTCCGTGGCAATGGACTGAGACATCTGGAGGGATCTGGGAATGGTGGCACGACCCTGGAGTACCTCTCGGCCTTTCCTGTGGAGAGCGCTCCTCTTGAGATGTGACGGGAACAGCCGGGAATTCTTTCCCGACCACAGCCAGGGAATGGATTCCTCCTGTTCGAGCTATGGAGGCGGAAACGGGGCTCCTTCTGGATGTGGGCGGGACACTTGTGCCTTCCTCTCGAGTGGAAACGGGTATGTCGGGGAACTTTTTGAGTTGCAGAAAGGAGTGTGAAGGATCGCTTTGGTAACTTCCATGAGGTTAGGTGTGATTAGCCTCGAGACGTACCTCAGCAGAAATGGTCCTCATTTCGCCTGAAAGGGAGAACCTCCTGGATTTATCTCAAGTTGTCGGCTCAGTGCTCTCGACCTTACGACGGGGCCTCAGGGACCCGTCTCTGGTGCCTCAGGAAAGGCCAGTCCCCATGCAAGTTGCACGGGGACCTCTCGGGATTCCACTCCGTCGGTGCCGGGGCCTAAGAACTTGTGTGGAGTCGGTGCCGGAAACTGAGTTTTTCCTCTCCAGTGCTGACATGGATTTTGGAGTACTTCTGGAGTCTCCCCAGGGGAGTCAGTCCTTGTCTCGAGTGGGAGCATGCACGTGCGCTTTCCTCCCGAGCTGCAGCAGCAGTGTCATGGTTCCCTTCGCGTGGATCAAGGGATCTGGGCTTTCCCTCGAGGCTTTCCCACGAGGCTTTCCCACAGGAGCTGTCCCACGTGCCACCGTGGATGTGAGTCGATCCTCGGCATTGAAAGTTGAGGGCAGTTCAGGGAAAACAGGTTTCCGTGGAATGGACTGGAGACATCTGGGTGACTCTGGAATGGTGGCACGACCCGTGGAGTTCCTCTCGCCATTTCCTGTGGTAGAGCGCCCCCTCTTGAGATGCGACGGGAATCGTCCGGGAATTCTTTCCCGACCACGCAGGGAAAGGATCCCTCCTCTCGAGCTAGGAGGCGGAAAACGGGGCTCCTCTAGATGTGGGCGGGACTCTCGCTGCTTCCTCTCGAGTGGAGACGGGTAATGTCGGGGAACTTCTTGATTTGCAGCAAGGGTGTGAAGGACTCTTTGGAAGTTCCAGAGTTTAGATGTGATTAGCCTCGGAGACGCCTCAGCGGAAATAGGCCTCATCTCGCCTGGAGGGGAGAACCTCCTGTATTTTCTCGAGTTGCGGCAGGTGCTCTCGACTTACGACGGGGACCTCAGGGACCCGCTCTGGTGCGCCTCAGAAAAGGCCAGTCCCGCAGTGCGAGTTGCGCGTGGCCCTCTCGGATTCCTCTCCCGTCGATGCGCGGGCCTAAGACCTTGTCGTGTAATTCGGTGCCAGAAGCCTGAGGAATCCTCTCCAGTGCATGACATTGGATCTAGGGGTTACTTCTGGAGTCTCCCAGGGGAGTCAGTCCTTCGTTTCGAGTGGGGCATGAACGTGCGCTTTCACTCCCGAGCTGTAGCAGCAGTGTCAGCGCTTCCCTTCACGTTGGATTCAAGGGATCTGTGGGCTTTCCCTCGCCAGAGCTTCCCCACAGGGCTGTCCCACGTGGCACCGTAGTGTGAGTCGATCCTCGGCTTGAAAGTCGAGGCAGTGCAGGGAAAACAGGTTTCCCTGGAATGGACTGAGATATCTGGGGGACACTGGGAATGGTGGCACGACCCTGGAGTTACCTCTCACCTTTCCTGTGGAGAGCGCCTCCACTTGAGATGTCGACCGGAAACGGCGGGAATTCATTTCCCGACCACGCAGTGAAAGGATCCCTCCTCTCGAGCTAGGATGGCGGAAACGGGGCTCCTCTGGATGTGGGCGGGACTCTCGTGCTTCCTCTCGAAGTGGAGACGGGTATGTCGGGGAACTTCTTGAGTTGCAGCAAGGGTGTGAAGGACCACTTTGGAAGTTCCAGAGTTTAGGTGTGATTAGCCTCGGTGACGCCTCAGCTGGAAATGGCCTCATCTCGCCTGGAGGGGAGAACCTCCTGGATTTTCTCGAGTTGCGGCAGGTGCTCTCGACTTACGACGGGGACCTCAGGGACCCGCTCTGGTGGCCTCAGGAAAGGCCAGTCCCCATGCGAGTTGCTCGGGGGCCTCTCGGGTTCCTCTCCCGTCGATGCGGGGCCTAAGACCTTGTGTGGAGTCAGTGCCGGAACCTGAGGATTCCTCTCCAGTGCTGACATGGATCTTGGGGTTCTTCTGGAGTCTCCCCAGGGGAGTCAGTCCTCATCTCGAGTGGGGGCATGCACGTGCGCTTTCCTCCCTGAGCTGTAGCAGCAGTGTCACGCTTCCCTTCGCCGTGGATCAAGGTATCTGTCGGCTTTCCCTCGAGGCTTTCCCACGAGTCTTTTCCACGAGGCTTTCTCAGGAGACTTTCCCAAAGGGCTGTCCCACATGCCACCGTGTTGTGTGTCGATCCTAGGCTAGAAAGTCGAGGCAGTGCAGGAGAAACAGGTTTCCATGGAATGGACTGAGACATCTGGGGGCCTCTGGGAATGGGTTCACGAATCTGGAGTTCCTCTCGCCTTTCCTGTGGAGAGCGCCTCCTCTTGAGATGAGACGGGAACTCCGGGAATACTTGACCGACCACTCAGTGAAAGGATCCCTCCTCTCGAGCTAGGAGGGGGAAACGGGGCTCCTCTGGATGTGGGCGGGACTCTCGGTCTTCCTCTCGAGTGGAGACGGGTATGTGGGGGAGCTTCTTGAGTTGCAGCAAGGGCGTGAAGGACCCTTTGTAAGTTCCATAGGTTAGGTGTGATTAGCCTCGAGACGCCTCAGCGGTAATGGGCCCTCATCTCGCCTGGAGGGTAGAACCTCCTGGATTTTCTCGAGTTGCGGCAGGTGCCCTCGTCTTACGACGGGGACCTCAGGGACCCGCTCTGGTGCCCTCAGGAAAGGCCAGGCCCCATGCGAGTTGCTCGACGGCCTCTCGGATTCCTCTCCCGTCTATGCCGGGGCCTAAGACCTTGTGTGGAGTCGGTGCCAGAACCTGAGGATACCTCTCCTGTGCTGACATGGATCTTGGGGTATTTCTGAGGTCTCCCCAGAGGAGTCAGTCCTCGTCTCGAGGGGAGGCATGCACGTGGGCTTTCCTCCCGAGCTGTAGCAGCAATGTCACGCTTTCCTTCACGTGGATCAAGGGATCTGTGGCTTTCCCTCGAGGCTTTCACACGAGGCTTTCCCAAGAAGCTTTCCCACAGGCCTGTCCCACGTGCCACCGTGGTGTGAGTCGATCCTCGGCTTGAAAGTCGAGGCAGTGCAGGGAAACAGGTTTCCCTGGAATGGACTGAGACATCTGGGCGACTCTGCGAATGGTGGCACGACACTGGAGTTCCTCTCGCCTTTCCTGTGGAGAGCGCCTCCTCTTGAATTGCGACGGGAACTCGGTGAATTCTTTCCAGACAACGCACGGAAAGGATCCCACCTCTGGAGCTAAGAGGCAGAAATGGGGCTCCTCTGGATGTGGGTGGGACTCTCGTGCTTCCTCTCGAGTGCAGACGGGTATGTCGGAGAACTTCTTGAGTTGCAGCAAGGGTGTGAAGGACCCTTTGGAAGTCCCAGAGGTTAGGTGTGATTAGCCTCAACACGCCTCAGCGGAAATGGGCCTCATCTTGCCTGGAGGGGAGAACCTCCTGGATTTTCTCGTGTTGGGGCAGGTGCTCTCGACTTATGACGAGGACCTCAGGGACCCGCTCTGATGGACTCAGTAAAGGCCAGTCCACATGCGCGTTGCTCAGGGGCCTCTCGGGATTCCTCTCCCGTCGATGCCGGGGCCTACGACTTTGTGTGAATTCGGTGCCGGAACTTGAGGATTCCTCTCCAGTGCTGACATGGATCTTGGGGTACTTCTGGAGTCTCCCCAGGGGAGTCAGTCGTAGTCTCGAGTGGGGGCATGCACGTGCGATTTCCTCCAGAGCTGTAGCAGCAGTGTCACGCTTCCCTTCGCGTGGATCAAGGGATCTGTGGCTTTCCCTAGAGACTTTCCCACGAGGCTTTCCCACGGGGCTTTCCCACGAGGCTTTCCCACAGGGCTGTCCCACGTGCCACCGTGGTGTGAGTCGATCCTCGGCTAGAAAGTCAAGGCAGTGCAGGGAAAACAGGTTTCCCTGGAATGGACTGAGACATCTGGGGGACTCTGCGTATGGTGGCACGACCCTTGAGTTCCTCTCGCCTTTCCTGTGGAGAGCGCCTCATCTTGAGATGCGACGGGAATGCCGGGAATTCATTCCCAACCACACAGGGAAAGGATCCCTCCTCTCGAGCTACGAGGCGGACACGGGGCTCCTCTGGATGTGAGCGGAGCTCTTCTGCTTCCTCTCGAGTGGAGACGGGTATATCATGGAAATTCTTGAGTTGCAGCAAGGGTGTGAAGGACCCTTTGGAAGTTCCAGAGATTAGGTGTGATTAGCCTCGAGACGCCTCTGTGGAAATGGGCCTCATCTCCCCTGGAGGGCAGAACCTCCTGGATTTTCTCGAGTTGCGGCAGGTGCTCTCGACTTACGACAGGGACCTCATGGGACCCGCTCTGGTGGCCTCAGGAAAGGCCAGTCCCCATGCGATTTGCTCGGGGGCCGCTCGGGATTCCTCTCCCATCGATGCTGGGCCCTAAGACCTTGTGTGGAGTCGGTGTCGGAAACTGAGAATTCCTCTGAAGTGCTGACATCGCTCTTGGGGTACTTCTGAAGTCTCCCCAGGGGAGTGAGTCCTCGTCTCCAGTGGGGGTATGCACGTGCGCTTTCCTCCCGAGCTTTAGCAGCAGTGTCACGCTTCCCTTCCCGTGGATCATAGGATCTGTGGCTTTCCCTCGAGGCTTTCCCATGAGGCTTTCCCACGACGCTTTCCCACCAGGCTTTCCAACGAGGCTTTCCCCCAGTGATGTCCCACGTGCCACCGTGGAGTCAGTCGATCCTCGGTTAGAAAGCCGAGGCAGTGCCGGGGAAACAGGCTTCCCTGGAATGGACTGAGACATCAGGGGGACTCTGGGAATGGTGACACGACCCTGGAGTTCCTCTCGCCTTTCCTGTGGAGAGCGCCCCCTCTTGATATGTGACGGGAACGCCGGGAATTCTTTTCCGAACACGCAGGGAAAGGATCCCTCCTGTCGAGCTAGGAGGCGGAAACAGGGCTCCTCTGGATGTGGGCGGGACTCTCGTGCTTCCTCTCGAGTGGAGACGGGTATGTCAGGGAACTTATTGAGTTGCAGCAAGGGTGTGAAGGGCCCTTTGGAAGGTCCAGAGGTTAGGTGTGATTAGCCTCGTGTCGCCTCTGTGGAAATGGGGCTCATCTCGTCTGGAGGGAAGAACCTCCTGGTTTTCTCGAGTTGTGGCAGGTTCTCTCGACTTATGACGGGGACCTCAGGGACTCGCTCTGGTGGCCTCAGGAAGGCCAGTCCCCATGCGAGTGGCTCGGGGGCCTCTCGGGATTTCACTCCTATCGATGCCGGGGCCTAAGGCCTTGTGTGGAGTCGGTGCAGGAACCTGGGGATTCCTCTCCTTGCTGACATGGATCTTGGGTACTTCTGGAGTCTCCTCAGGGGAGTCAGTCCTCGTCTCGAGTGGGCGCATGCACATGCGCTTACCTCCCGAGCTGTAGCTGCAGTATCTCGCTTCCCTTCTTGTGGAGTAAGGGATCAGGGGCTTTCCCTCTAGTCTTTCCCACGAGGCTTTCCCACGAGGCTTTCCCAAAGGGCTGTCCCACATGCCACCGTTGTGTGAGTGGATCCTCGGCTTGAGAGCCAAGTTAATGCAGGGAAAGCAGGTTTCCGTGAAATGGACTGAGACATGTGGGGGACTCTGGGAATGGTGGCACCACCCTGGAGTTCCTCTCTCCTTTCCTGTGGAGAGCGACTCCTCTTGAGACGCTATGGGAACACTGGGAATTCTTTCCCGACAACGCAGGGAAAGGATCCCTCCTCTCGAGCTAGGAGACGGAAACGGGGCTCCTCTGGATGTGGGCAGGCCTCTCGTGCTTCCTCTCGAGTGGAGACAGGTATGTCAGGGAACTTCTTGAGTTGCAGCAAGGACGTGAAGGACTCTTTGGAAGTTTCAGAGGTTAGGTGTGATTAGCCTCGAGACGTCTCAGCGGAAATGGGCCTCATCTCGCCTGGAGGGGAGAACCTTCTGGATTTTCTCGAGTTGGGGCAGGTGCTCTCGACTTACGACGGGGACCTCAGGGACCCGCTCTGGTGGCCTCAGGAAAGGCCAGTCCCCATGCGTGTTGCTTGGGGGCATCTCAGGATTCCTCTCCCGTCGATGCCCGGGCCTAAGACCTTGTGTGAAGTCAGTGCCGGAACCTGAGGATTCCTCTCCAGTGCTGACATGGATCTTGGAGTACTAATGGAGTCTCCCTAGTGGAGGCAGTCCTCGTCTCGAGTGGGGGCATGCACGTGCGATTTCCTCCCGAGCTGAAGCAGCAGTGTCACGCTTCCCTTCGCGTGGATCAAGGGATCTGTGGCTTTCCCTCGAGGCTTTCCCACGAGGCTTTCCCATGAGGCTTTCCCACGAGGCTTTCCCACGAGGCTTTCCCACAGGCCCGTCCCACGTGCCACCGTGGTGTGAGTCGATCCTCGGCTTGAAAGTCGATGCAGTGCTGGGAAAATAGGTTTCCCTGGAATGGACTGAGACATCTGGAGGACTCTGGGATTGGTGGCACGACCCTGGAGTTCCTCTCGCCTTTCCTGTGGAGAGCGCCTCCTGTTGAGATGCGACGGAAATGCCGGGAATTCTTTCCCGACCACGCAGGGAAAGGATCCCTCCTCTCGAGCTAGGAGGCGGAAACGGGGCTCCTCTGGATGTGGGCGGGACTCTCGTGCTTACACTCGAGTGGAGACGGTTATGTCGGGGAACTTCTTGAGTTGCAGCAAGGGTGTGAAAGACCCTTTGTAAGTTCCAGAGGTAGGTGTGATTAGCCTCAAGACGCCTCAGCGAAAATGGGGCTCATCTCGCCTGGATGGGAGAACCTCCTGGATTTTCTCGAGTTGCGGCAGGTGCTCTCGACTTACGACGGGGACCTCAGGGACCCGCTCTGGTGGCCTCAGGAAAGGCCAGTCCCCATGCGAGATGCTCGGGGACCTCTCGGGATTCCTCTCCCGTCGATGCAGGCGCCTAAGATATTGTGTGGAGTGGGTTCCGGAACCTGAGGATTCCTCTCCAGTGCTTACGTGGATCTTGGGGTACTTCTGGAGTCTCCCCACGGGAGTCAGTCCTCGTCTCGAGTGGGGGCATGCACGTGCGCTTTCCTCCCAAGCGGTAGGAGCAGTGTCACGCTTCCCTTCTGGTGTATGAATGGATCTGTGGCTTTCCCTCGAGGCTTTCCCACGAGGCTTTCCCACGAGGCTTTCCCACAGGGCTGTCCCACGTGCGACTGTGGTGTGAGTCGATCTTCGTCTTGAAAGTCGACGCAGTGCAGGGAAAACAGGTTTCCCTGTAATGGACTGAGACATCTGGGGGACTCTGGGAATGGTGGCACGACCCTGGAGTTCCTCTCTCCTTTCCTGTGGAGAGCGCCTGCTCTTGAGATGCGACGGGAACGCCGGGAATTCTTTCCCGACCACGCAGGGAAAGGATCGCCCCTCTCGAGCTAGGAGGCGGAAACGGGGCTCCTCTGGATGTAGGCGGGACTCACGTGCTTCGTCTCGAGTGGAGACGGGTATGTCGGGGAACTTCTTCAGTTGCAGCAAGGGTGTGAAGGACCCGTTGGAAGTTCCAGAGGTTAGGTGAGAATAGCCTCGAGACGCCTATGCGGAAATGGGCCTCATCTCGCCTGGAGGGGAGAATCTCTTGGATTTTCTCGAGTTTGGGCAGGTGCTCTCGACTTACGACGGGGACCTCAGGGACCCGCTCTGGTGGCCTCAGGAAACGCCATTCCCCTTGCGAGTTGCTCGGGGCCTCTCGGGATTCCTCTCCCGTCGATGCCCGGGCCTAAGACCTTGTGTGGAGTCAGTGCCGGAACCTGAGGATTCCTCTCCAGTGCTGACATGGATCTTGGGGTACTTCTGGAGTCTCCCCAGGGGAGTCAGTCCTTGTCTCGAGTGGGGGCACGCACGTGCGCTTTCCTCCCGTGCTGTAGCAGCAGTGACACCCTTCCCTTCGCGTGGATCAAGGGATCTGTGCCTTTCCCTCGAGGCTTTCCCAAGAGGCTTTCCCACGAGGCTTTCCCACAGGGTTGTCCCACGTGCCACTGTGGTGTGAGTCGATCCTCAGCTTGAAAGTCGAGGCAGATCAGGGAAAACAGGTTTCCCTGGAATGGACGGAGACATTTGGTTGACTCTGTGAATGGTGGCACGACCCTGGCGTTCCTCTCGCCTTTCCTGTGGAGAGCGCCTCCTCTTGAGATGCGACAGGAACGCCGGGAATTCTTTCCCGAGCACGCAGGGAAAGGATCCCTCCTCTTAAGCTAGGAGGCGGAAACGGGGCTCCTCTGGATGTGGCCGGGACTCTCGTGCTTCCTCTGAAGTGGAGACGGGTATGTCGGGGAACTTCTTGAGTTGCAGTAAGGGTGTGAAGGACCCTTTGGAAGTTCCAGATGTTAGAACTGATTACCCTCGAGACGCCTCAGCGGAAATGGGCCTCATCTCGCCTGGAGGGGAGAACCTCCTGTATTTTCTCGAGTTGCGGCAGGTGCTCTCGACTTATGACGGGGACCTCAGGGACCCGCTCTAGTGGCCTCAGGAAAGGCCAGTCCCCATGCGAGTTGCTCGGGGGCCTCTCGGGATTCCTCTCCCGTCGATGCCGGGGCCTAAGATCTTGTGTGGAGTCGGTGCCGGAACCTGAGGATTCCTCTCCATTGCTGACATGGAACTTGGGTTACTTCTGGAGTCTCCCCAGGGCAGTCAGTCCTCGTCTCGAGTGGGGGCATGCACGTGCTCTTTTCTCCCGAGCTGTAGCAGCAGTGTCCCGCTTCCCTTCGCGTGGATAAAGGGATCTTTTCTTTCCCTCGAGGCTTTCCCACGAGGCTTTCCCTCGAGGCTTTCCCACAGGGCTGTCCAACGTGCCACCGTGGTGTGAGTCGATCCTCGGCTTGAAAGTCGAGGCAGTACAGGGAAAACAGGTTTCCCTGGAATGGACTGAGCATCTGGGGACTCTGGGAATGGTGGCACGACCCTGGCGTTCCTCTCGCCTTTCCTGTGGAGAGCGCCTCCTCTTGAGATGCGACGGGAACGCCGGGAATTCTTTCCCGAGCACGCAGGGAAAGGATCCCCCCTCTCGAGCTAGGAGGTGGAAACGGGGCTTCTCTGGATGTGGTCGGGACTCTCGTGCTTCCTCTCGAGTGGAGACGGGTATGTCGGTGAACTTCTAGAGTTGCAGCAAGGGTGTGAAGGACCCTTTGGAAGTTCCAGAGTTTAGCTGTGAATAGCCTCTGGTCGCCCTCAGTGGAAATGGGCCACATCTCGCCTGGAGGGGAGAACCTCCTGGATTTTCTCGAGTTGCGGCAGGTGCTCTCGACTTACGACGGGGACCCTCAGGGACCCGGTCTGATGGCCTCAGGAAAGGCCAGTCCCCATGCGAGTTGCTCGGGGGACTCTCGGGATTCCACTCCCGTATATGCCGGGGCCTAAGTCCTTTGTGGAGTCGGTGCCGGAACCTGAGGATACCTCTCCAGGCCAGACATGAATCTTGGGGGTACTTCTGGAGTCTCCCCAGGGGGGTCAGTGCTCGTCTCGAGGGGAGGCATGCACCTGCCGCTTTCCTCCCGAGCTGTAGCAGCAGTGTCACGCTTTCCCTTCGCGTGGATCAAGGCATCTGTGCCTTTCCCTCGAGGCTTTCCCACGAGGCTTTCCCACAGGGCTGTCCCACGTACCATCTTGGTGCGAGTCGATCCTCGGCTTGAAATTCGAGGCAGTGCAGGGAAAACAGTTTTCCTGGAATGGACTGAAATATCTGGGGGACTCTGGGAATGGTGGCACGACCCTGGAGTTCCTCTCGCCTTTCCTGTGGGAGAGCGCTTCCTCTTGAGATGCGACGGGAACGCCGGAATTTCTTTCCCGACCACGAGGGAAATGATACCTCCTCTCGATCTAGGAGGCCGGAAAGGGGCTCCTCTGGATGTGGGCGGGACTCTCGTGCTTCCTCTCGAGTGGAGACGGGTATGTCGGGGAACTTCTTGAGTTGCAGCAAGGGTGTGAAGGACCCTTTGGAAGTTCCAGAGGTCAGGTGTTGATATAGCCTTCGAGTCGCCTCTGCGGAAATGGGCCTCATCTCGCCTGGAAGGGGAGAACCTCCTGGATTTTCTCGAGTTGCGGCAGGTGCTCTCGACTTACGACGGGACCTCAGGACCCGCTCTGGTGGCCTCAGTAAAGACCAGTCCCCATTCGAGTTACTCAGGGCCCTCTCGGGTTCCTCTCCCGTCGATGCCAGGGCCTAAGACCTTGTGTGGAGTCGGTGCCGGAACCTGAGGATTCCTTTGCAGTGCTGACAAGGATCTTGGGTACTTCTCCAGTCTCCCCACGGGAGTCAGTCCTCATCTCGAGTGGGGCATGAGCGCTTTCCTCCCGAGCTGTAGCAGCAGTGTCACGCTTCCCTTCGCCTGGATCAAGGTATCTGCGGCTTTCCTCGAGGCTTTCCACGAGTCTTTCCTCGAGGCTTTCCCACTTTCCCAAAGGTGTGTGCCACTGTGTTGTGTCGATTAGGGAGTCGAGCAGTGCAGGAGAAAACAGGTTTCCATGGAATGGACTGAGACATCTGGGGGCCTCTGGGAATGGGTGCACGAATCTGGAGTTCCTCTCGCCTTTCCTGTGGAGAGCGCCTCCTCTTGAGATGAGACGGGAACTCCGGGAATACTTGACCGACCACTCAGTGAAAGGATCCCTCCTCTCGAGCTAGGAGGCAGTAACGGGGCTCCTCTGGATGTGGGCGGGACTCTCGTGCTTCCTCTCGAGTGGAGAGGTATGTGGGGAGCTTCTTGAGTTGCAGCAAGGGCATGAAGGACCCTTTGTAAGTTCCATAGGTTAGGTGTGATTAGCCTCGAGACGCCTTAGCGGTAATGGGCCTCATCTCGCCTGGAGGGTAGAACCTCCTGGATTTTCTCGAGTTGCGGCAGGTGCCTCGTCTTACGACGGGGACCTCAGGGACCCGCTCTGGTGCCTCAGGAAAGGCCAGGCCCATGCGAGTTGCTCGGGCCTCTCTCGGGATTCCTCTCCCGTCTATGCCGGGCCTAAGATCTTGTGTGGAGTCGGTGCCAGAACCTGAGGATTCCTCTCCGGTGCTGACATGGATCTTGCGTACTTCTGAGGTCTCCCCGGGGAGTCAGTCCTCGTCTCGAGGGGAGGCTTGCACGTGGGCTTTCCTCCCGAGCTGTAGCAGCAATGTCATGCTTTCCTTCACGTGGATCAAGGGATCTGTGGCTTTCCCTCGAGGCTTTCACACGAGGCTTTCCCAAGAAGCTTTCCCACAGGGCTGTCCCACGTGCCACCGTGGTGTGAGTCGATCCTCGGCTTGAAAGTCGAGGCAGTGCAGGGAAACAGGTTTCCCTGGAATGGACTGAGACCTCTGGGGACTCTGCGAATGGTGGCACGACACTGGAGTTTCTCTCGCCTTTCCTGTGGAGAGCGCCTCCTCTTGAATTGCGACGGGAACTCGGAATTCTTTCCAGACAACGCACGGAAAGGATCCACCTCTGGAGCTAAGAGGCAGAAATGGGGCTCCTCTGGATATGGGTGGGACTCTCGTGCTTC
>NW_017215250.1:0-14070 GCF_001704415.2 Capra hircus
GTTGCTACTTGTTTTTTTATATACCAACTATATCTAAAAATAAAGGATATGAAAATTTAGCAGCAAGCATTGACCCAACAAATGAAACTTTTAATCAGTCCTATTCTAAAGATTTTGACTCCTCGGATGCCCTACATTCCTAGGATGCTTTAAGCTTCCTGTGCCTCCTGCAGTCAGGAGGCCTCAAACAATCACATGCTCAGCAGTTCGAGTCCTGCAGGCAGGCTAGAAAGCCATCAGAGGGGTTTTTGGATTGAAACACTCTTTCAAATGCAGAAGACTAAAGCCCTGAATTGACTTTTTCCAGAAAATGTGAGAAGAGTGGAAAGGCAGAGCACAAAAGCCGGCAGATTTTTGTTGGGGTACATGAGTAGGAATTTGCAGAGGGGTCCCTGAAGTCTGAACACACCTTGCGTATGTCAGCTTCCTTCCTCATGACCTTATCACGGCCGGGAGTCCTCACACTTGCTCCCAGCATCAGTCCAAACCAGAGGAACCTGTTTTCCCTGCACTGCCTCGACTTTCACGCCGAGGATCGACTCACACCACGGTGGCACGTGGGACAGCCCTGTGGGAAAGCCTCGTGGGAAAGCCTCGTGGGAAAGCCTCGAGGGAAAGACACATATCCCTCGATCCACGCGAAGGGAAGCGTGACACTGCGGCTACAACTAGGAGGAAAGAGCTCGTGCATGACCCCACTGGCGACGAGACTGACTCCCCTGGAGTAACTCCAGAAGTACCCCAAGATCCACGTCAGCACTGCAGAGGAATCCTCAGGTGCTGGCCCCGAATCCACACAAGTCTTAGGCCCCAGCATCGATGGGAGAGGAATCACGAGAGGTCCCCTAACAACTCGCATGGGGACTGGCCTTTCCTGAGGCCACCAGAGCGGGTCCCTGAGGTCCCCGTCGTAAGTCGAGAGCACCTGCCGCAACTCGAGAAAATCCAGGAGGTTCTCCCCTCCAGGCGAGATGAGGCCCATTTCCGCTGAGGGGCTAGAACCTAATCACACCTCACCTCTGGAACTTCCAAAGGGTCCTTCACACCCTTGCTGCAACTCAAGAAGTTCCCCGACATACCCGTCTCCACTCGAGAGGAAGCAGGAGGGGCCCGCCCACAGGCAGAGGAGCTCCGTTTCCACCCTGAGCTTGAGATGAGGGATCCTTTCCCTACTTTGTCAGGAAAGAATACCCGGCGTTCCCATCACGTCTCAAGAGAAGGTGCTCTCCACAGGAAGGGCGAGAGGAACTCCAGGGTCGTTCCACCATTCCAAGAGTCCCCCAGATGACTCAGTCCATTCCAGGGGAAACTGTTTTCCCTGCACTGCCTCGACTATCATGCCGAGGATCGACTCACACCATGGTGGCACGTGGAACAGCCCTGTGGAAAAGCCCTGTGGGAAAACTCGTGGGAAAGCCTCGTGGGAAGCTCGAGGGAAAGCCACAGATCCCTTGATTCACGTGAGGGGAAGCGTGACACTGCTGCTACAGCTTGGGAGGAAGGCGCACGTGCATTCTCCCACTCGAGACGAGGACTGACTCCCCTGGGGAGACTCCAGAAGTACCCCAAGATCCATGTCAGCACTGGAGACGAATCCTCAGGTTCCGACCCCGACCCCACACAAGGTCTTAGGCCCTGGTATAGATGGGAGACGAATCCCGAGAGGCCTCCTAGCAACTTGCATGAGGACTGGACTTTATTGAGCCCAACAGATCTCGTCCCTGATGTCCCACTCATAACTCGAGAGCACCTCTCTCAACTCAACAAAATCCAGGAGGATCTCCCCTCCAGGCGAGATGAGGCCCTTTTCCGCTGAGGCGTCTCGACGCTAATCACACCTAATATCTGGAATTTCCAAAGACTCTTTCAAACCCTTGTACAACTCAAGAATTTCCCACAGGAACGTCTCCACTCGGGAGCAAAAGCTAGGGTCTCACTCACATTTAGATGTTCCATTTTTCCGCATCTTTGCGGGGAATGAGGGACCCTTACACATCAGCTGAATTTCGGGATTACTCTCCAGACGACGCCGAGGCCTAAGACCTTGTGTTGAGTCAGGGCCCAAATCTGAATTCGCTAGGAGGTGAAAACCTCCTGTTAACCACTCACTTGGATTAAGGGATCTGTGGCTTTCCCTCGAGGCTTTCCCAGGAGGCTTTCGCAAGGGCTGTCCCACGTGCCACCGTGGTGTGAGTCGATCCTCGGCTTGAAAGTCGAGGCAGTGCAGGGAAAACAGGTTTCCCTGAATGGACTGAGACATTTGGGGGACTCTGGGAATGGTGGCACGACCTGGAGTTCCTCTCGCCTTTCCTGTGGAGAGCGCCTCCTCTTGAGATGCGACGGGAACCGCCGGGAATTCTTTCCCGACCACGCAGGGAAAGGATCCCTCCTCTCGAGCTAGGAGGCAGAAACGGGGCTCCTCTGGATGTGGGCGGGACTCTCGTGCTTCCTGTGGAGTGGAGACGTGTATGTCGGGGAACTTCTTGATTTGCAGCAAGGGTGTGAAGGACCCTTTGGAAGTTTCCGAAATTAGGTGTGATTAGCCTCGAGATGCCTCAGCGGAAATGGGCCTCATCTCGCCTGGAGGGGATAACCTCCTGTATTTTCTCGAGTTGCGGCAGGTACTCTCAACTTATGATGGGGACCTCAGGGACCCGCTCTGGTGGCCTCAGGAAAGGCCAGTCCCCATGCGAGTTGCTCGGGGGTCCTCTCGGGATTCCTCTCCCGTCGAAGCCGGGCCTAAGACCTTGTGTGCAGTCGGTGCCAGAACCTGAGGATTACTCTCCAGTGCTGACATCGATCTTGGGGTACTTCTGGAGTCTCCCCATGGGAGTCAGGCCTCGTCTCGATGGGGGCATGCACGTGCGCTTTGGAGTGGCCTCGTCTCGAGTGGGGCATGCACGTGCGCTTTCCTCCCGAGCTGTAGAGCAGTGTCACGCTTCTCGTCAAGTGGATCAAGGATCAGTGGCTTTCCTCGAGGCTTCCAGAGGCTTTCGATTCCACAGGGCTGTCCCATGTGCCACCGTGCTGTGAGTCCATCCTCGGCTGAAAGACGAGGCAGTGCAAACAGGTTTCTGGAATGGACTGAGTCATCAGGGGACTATGGGAATGGTGGCACGACCCTAGAGTTCCTTTCGCCTTTCCTGTGGAGAGCGCGTCTCTTGAGATGCGACGGAAAACCCAGGGATTCTTTCCCGAACAGGCAGGGAAAGGATCCCACCTCTCGAGCTAGGAGGCGGAAAAGGGGCTCCTCTGGATGTGGGCGGGACGCTTGTGCTTTCTCTCGAGTGGAGATGGGTATGTAGGTGACCTTCTTGAATTGCAGCAATGGTGTGAAGGACCCTTTGGAAGTCCCAGAGGTTAGGTGTGATTAGCCTCGAGACGGCTCATCGGAAATGGGCCTCATCTCACCTGAGGGGAGAACCTCCTAGATTTTCTCGAGTTGCAGCAGGTGCTCTTGACTTACGACGGGGACCTCAGGGACCCGCTCTGGTGGCCTCAGGAAAGGCCAGTCCCCAAGCGAGTTGCTCCCGGGCCTCTCGGATTCCTCTCCCGTCGATGAAGGGGCCTAAGATCTTTTGTGGAGTCGGTGCCAGAACCTGAGGATTCCTCTCCAGTGCTGACATGGAACTTGGGGTAGTTCTGGAGTCTCTCCAGGGGAGTCAGTCCTCGTCTCGAGTGGGGGCATGCACGTGCGCTTTCCTCCCGATCTGTAGCAGCAGTGTTAGGCTTCCCTTCGCGTGTATCAAGGGATCTGTGGCTTTCCCTCGAGGCTTTCCCTCGATGTGTTCCCACTAGGCTTTCCCACCAGGCTTTCCCACGAGGCTTTCCCACGAGGCTTTCCCACAGGGCTGTGCCACGTGCCACCCTGGTGTGAGTCGATCCTCGGCTTGTAAGTCGAGGCAGTGCAGGGAAAACAGGTTTCCCTGGAATGGACTGAAACATCTGTGGGACTCTGGGAATGGTGGCACGACCCTGGAGTTCCTCTCGCCTTTCCTGTGGAGAGCGCCTCCTCTTGAGATGCGACGGGAACGCCGGGAATTCTTTCCCGACCACGCAGGGAAAGGATCCCTCCTCTCGAGCTAGGAGGCAGAAACGGGGCTCCTCTGGATGTGGGCGGGACTCTCGTGCTTCCTGTGGAGTGGAGACGTGTATGTCGGGGAACTTCTTGATTTGCAGCAAGGGTGTGAAGGACCCTTTGGAAGTTTCCGAATTAGGTGTGATTAGCCTCGAGATGCCTCAGCGGAAATGGGCCTCATCTCGCCTGGAGGGGATAACCTCCTGTATTTTCTCGAGTTGCGGCAGGTACTCTCAACTTATGATGGGGACCTCAGGGACCCGCTCTGGTGGCCTCAGGAAAGGCCAGTCCCCATGCGAGTTGCTCGGGGGTCTCTCGGGATTCCTCTCCCGTCGAAGCCGGGGCCTAAGACCTTGTGTGCAGTCGGTGCCAGAACCTGAGGATTACTCTCCAGTGCTGACATCGATCTTGGGGTACTTCTGGAGTCTCCCCATGGGAGTCAGGCCTCGTCTCGAGTGGGGGCATGCACGTGCGCTTTCCTCCCGAGCTGTAGGAGCAGTGTCACGCTTCTCGTCAAGTGGATCAAGGGATCAGTGGCTTTCCCTCGAGGCTTCCCAAGAGGCTTTCCCACGAGGCTTTCCACAGGGCTGTCCCATGTGCCACCGTGCTGTGAGTCCATCCTCGGCTGAAAGACGAGGCAGTGCAGGGAAAACAGGTTTCCCTGGAATGGACTGAGTCATCAGGGGGACTATGGGAATGGTGGCACGACCCTAGAGTTCCTTTCGCCTTTCCTGTGGAGAGCGCGTCCTCTTGAGATGCGACGGAAACCCAGGGATTCTTTCCCGAACAGGCAGGGAAAGGATCCCACCTCTCGAGCTAGGAGGCGGAAAAGGGGCTCCTCTGGATGTGGGCGGGACGCTTGTGCTTTCTCTCGAGTGGAGATGGGTATGTAGGTGACCTTCTTGAATTGCAGCAATGGTGTGAAGGACCCTTTGGAAGTCCCAGAGGTTAGGTGTGATTAGCCTCGAGACGGCTCATCGGAAATGGGCCTCATCTCACCTGAGGGGAGAACCTCCTAGATTTTCTCGAGTTGCAGCAGGTGCTCTTGACTTACGACGGGGACCTCAGGGACCCGCTCTGGTGGCCTCAGGAAAGGCCAGTCCCCAAGCGAGTTGCTCCCGGGCCTCTCGGGATTCCTCTCCCGTCGATGAAGGGGCCTAAGATCTTTTGTGGAGTCGGTGCCAGAACCTGAGGATTCCTCTCCAGTGCTGACATGGAACTTGGGGTAGTTCTGGAGTCTCTCCAGGGGAGTCAGTCCTCGTCTCGAGTGGGGGCATGCACGTGCGCTTTCCTCCCGATCTGTAGCAGCAGTGTTAGGCTTCCCTTCGCGTGTATCAAGGGATCTGTGGCTTTCCCTCGAGGCTTTCCCTCGATGTGTTCCCACTAGGCTTTCCCACCAGGCTTTCCCACGAGGCTTTCCCACGAGGCTTTCCCACAGGGCTGTGCCACGTGCCACCCTGGTGTGAGTCGATCCTCGGCTTGTAAGTCGAGGCAGTGCAGGGAAAACAGGTTTCCCTGGAATGGACTGAAACATCTGGGGGACTCTGGGAATGGTGGCACGAACCTGGAGTTGCTCTCGCCTTTCCTGAGGAGAGCGCATCCTCTTGAGATGCGTCGGGAACGCCGGGAAATCTTTCCCAAACACGCAGGGAAAGGATCCCTCCTCTCGAGCTAGGAGGCGGAAACGGGGCTCCTCTGGATGTGGGCGGGACTCTCGTGCTTCCTCTCGAGTGGAGATGGGTATGTCAGGGCACTTCTTGAGTTGCAGCAAGGCTGTGAAGGACCCTTTGGAAGTTCCAGAGGTTAGGTGTGATTAGCCTCGAGACGCCTCAGCGGAAATTGGCTCATCTCGCCTGGAAGGGAGAACCTCCTGGATTTTCTCGAGTTGCAGCAGGTGCTCTCGAACTTACGATGGGGAACTCAGGGACCCGCTGTGGTGGCCTCAGGAAACGTCAGCCACGTGGGAGTTCCTTGGGGGCCTCTCGGGATTCCTCTCCCGTCGATGCCGGGGCCAAAGACCTTGTGTGCAGTCGGTGCCGGAAACTGAGGATTCCTCTGCAGTGCTGACATGGATCTTGGGGTACTTCTGGAGTCTCCCCAGGGGAGTCAGTCCTCGTCTCAAGTGCGGGCATGCACGTGCGCTTTCCTCCCGTGCTCTAGCAGCAGTGTCACGCTTCCCTTCGCGTTGATCATGGGATCTGCGGCTTTCCTTCGGGCTTTACCACAATGCTTTCCCACGAGGCTTTCCCACAGCGTGTCCTATGTGCCACCGTGGTGTGAGTCGATCCTCAGCTTGAAGGTCGAGGCAGTGCAGGGAAAACAGGTTTCCCTGGAATGGACTGAGACATCTGGGGGACTCCTGGAATGGAGGAACGACCCTGGAGTTCCTTCGCGTTTCCTGTGCATAGCTCCTCCTCTTGAGATGCGACGGGAACGCCGGGAATTCTTTCTCGACAACGCAGGGAAAGGATCCCTCCTGGGTATGAGGCAGAAACGGGGCACCTTTGGATGTGGGAGGGACTCTCGTGCTTCCTCTCGAGTGGAGTCGGGTATGTCGGGGAACTTCTTGAGTTGCAGCAAGGGTGTGAAGCACCCTTTGGAATCTCCAGAGGTTAGATGTGATTAGCCTCGAGACGCCTCAGCGGAAATGGGCCTCATCTCGCCTGGAGGGGAAACCCTCCTGGATATTCTCGAGTTGCGTCAGGTGCTCTCCACTTACGACTGGGACCTCAGGGACCCGCTGTGGTGGCCTCAGGAGAGGCCCGTCCCCATGCGAGTTGCTCAGGGGCCTCTCGGGATTCCACTCCCGTCGATGCCGGGGCCTAAGACCTTGTGTGGTGTCGGTGCCGGAACCTGAGGATTCCTCTCCAGTGCTGACATGGATCTTGGGGTACTTCTGGAGTCTCCACAGGGGAATCAGTCCTCGTCTCGAGTGGGGGCATACACGTGCGCTGTCCTCTCGAGCTGTTTCAGCAGTGTCACGCTTCCCTTCGCGTAGATCAAGGGATCTGTGGCTTTCCATCGAGGCTTTCCCAAGAGGCTTTCCCTCGAGGCTTTCCCACAGGGCTGTCCCACGTGCCACCGTGGTGTGAGTCGATCCTCGGCTTGAAAGTCGAGTCAGTGCAAGGTTTCCCTGGAATGGACTGAGACATCTGGGGGACTCTGGGAATGGTGGCACGACCCTGGAGTTTCTCTCGCCTTTCCTGTGCAGAGCGCCTCCTCTTGAGATGCGACGGGAACGCGGGGAATTCTTTCCCGAACACGCAGGGAAAGGATCCCTCCTCTCGAGCTAGGAGGAGGAAACGGGGCTCCTCTGGTTGTGAGTGGGACTCTCGTGCTTCCTCTCGAGTGGAGACCGGTATGTCGGGGAACTTCTTGAGTTGCAGCAAGGGTGTGAAGGACCCTTTGGAAGTTCCAGATGTTATCTGTGATTAGCCTCGAGACGCCTGAGGGGAAATGGGTCTCATCTCGCCTGGAGGGGAGAACCTCCTGGATTTTCTCGAGTTTCGGCAGGTGCTCTCGACTTACGACGGGACCTCAGGGACCCGCTCTGGTGGCCTCAGGAAAGGCCAGTCCCCATGCGAGTTGCTCGGGGGCCTCTCGGGATTCCTCTCCCGTCGATGCCCGGGCCTAAGACCTTGTGTGGAGTCGGTGCCGGAACCTGAGGATTCCTCTCCAGTGCCGACATGGATCTTGGGGTTCTTCTGGAGTTTCCCCAGAGGAGTCAGTCCTCGTCTCGAGTGGGGGCCTGCACGTGTGCTTCCTCCCGAGCTGTTGCAGCAGGGTCACGCTTCCCTTCGCGTGGATAAAGGGATCTGTGGCTTTCCCTCGAGGCTTTCCCACGAGGCTTTCCCACAGGTCTGTCCCACGTGCCACCGTTGAGTGAGTCAATCCTGGGGCTTGAAAGTCGGGGCCGTACAGGGAAAAAAGTTTTCCCTGAAATGCACTGAGACATCTGGGGGACTCTGGAATGGTGGCACGACCCTGGAGTTCCTCTCGCCTTTCCTGTGGAGAGCGCCTCCTCTTCATATGCGACGGATCACCGGGAATTCTTTCCCGACCACGCAGGGAAAGGATCCCTCCTCTAGAGCTAGGAGGCGGAAACGGGGCTCCTCTGGATGTGGGCGGAACCCTCGTACTTTCTCTCGAGTGGAGACGGGTATGTGGGGGAACTTCTTGAGTTGGTAGCAAGGGTGTGAAGCACCCTTTGGAAGTTCCAGAGGTTAGTTGTGATTAGCCTCGAGACGCCTGAAGGGAAATGGGCCTCATCTCGCCTGGAGGGGAGAACCTCCAGGATTTTTTCGAGTTGCGGCAGGTGCTCTCAATTTGCGACCGGGACCTCAAGGACCTGCTCTGGTGGCCTCAGGAAAGGCCAGTCCCCATGCGAGTCGCTCGGGGGACTCTAGGGATTCCTCTCCCATCGATGCCAGGGCCTAAGATCTTGTTTGGTGTCGGTGCCGGAACCTGAGGTTTCCTCTCCAGTGATGACATGGATCTTGGGGTACCTCTGGAGTCTCCCAGGGTAGTCAGTCCTCATTTCGATTGGGGGCATGCACGTGCACTTTCCGCCCGAGCTGTAGCAGCAGTGTCAAGCTTCCCTTCGCGTGGATCAAGGGATCTGTGGCTATCCCTCGAGGCTTTCTCACGGGGCTTTCCCACAGGGCTGTCCCACGTGCCCTCGTGGTGTGAGTCGATCCTCGGCTTGAAAGTCGAGGCAGTGCAGGGAAAACAGGTTTCCCTGGAATGGACTGAGACATCTGGGGGACTCTGGGCATGGTGGCACGACCCTGGAGTTCCTCTCGCCTTTCCTGTGGAGAGCGTCTCCTCTTGAGATGCAAAGGGAACGCCGGGAATTCTTTCCCGACCACGCAGGGAAAGGATCCCTCCTCTCGAGCTAGGAGGCGGAAACGGGGCTCCTCTGGATGTGGGCGGGACTCTCGTGCTTCCTCTCGAGTGGAGACGGGTATGTCGGGGAACTTCTTGAGTTGCAGCAAGGGTGTGAAGGACCCTTTGGAAGTTCCAGAGGTTATGTGTGATTAGCCTCGAGACGCCTGAGGGGAAATGGGTCCTCATCTCGTCTGGAGGGGAGAACCTCCTGGATTTTCTCGAGTTTCGGCAGGTGCTCTCGACTTACGACGGGACCTCAGGGACCCGCTCTGGTGGCCTCAGGAAAGGCCAGTCCCCATGATAGTTGCTCGGGGGCCTCTCGGGATTCCTCTCCCGTCGATGCCCGGGCCTAAGACCTTGTGTGGAGTCGGTGCCGGAACCTGAGGATTCCTCTCCAGTGCCGACATGGATCTTGGGGTACTTCTGGAGTCTCCCCAAGGGAGTCAGTCCTCGTCTCGAGTGGGGGCATGCACGTGCGCTTTCCTCGCGAGCTGTAACAGCAGTGTCACGCTTCCTTAGGCGTGGATCAAGTTATCTGTGGCTTTCGCTTGAGGCTTTCACACGAGGATTTCCCAAGAGGCTTTCCCACAGGGCTGTCCCACGTGCCACCGTGGTGTGAGTCCATCCTCGGCTTGAACGTCGAGGCAGTGCAGGGAAATCATGTTTCCCTGGAATGGACTGAGATATCTTGGGGACTCTGGGAATGATGGCAGGAACCTGAAGTTCCTCTCGCCTTTCCTGTGGAGAGCGCCTCCTCTTGAGGTGCGACGGGAACGCCGGGAATTCTTTCCCCACCGCGTAGGTAAAGGATCCCTCCTCTCGAGCTAGGAGGTGGAAACGGGGCTCCTCTGGATGTGGGCGGGACTCTCGTGCTTCCTCTCAAGTGGAGACGGGTATGTCGGGGAACTTCTTGAGTTGCAGTAAGGGTGTGAAGGACCCTTTGGAAGTTCGAGATGTTAGATGTGATTAGCCCCGAGACGCCGCAGTGGAAATGGGCCTCATCACGCCTGGAGGGGAGAACCTCCTGGATTTTCTCGAGTTGCGGCAGGTGCTCTCGACTTACGACGGGGACCTCAGGGACCCACGCTGGTGGCCTTCATGAAAAGGCCAGTCCCCATGCGAGTTGCTCGGGGGCCTCTCGGCGATTCCTCTCCCGTCGATGCCGGGGGCCTACGACCTTGTGTGGAGTCGGTGCCGGAATAAGAGTATTCCTCCCCAGTGCTGACATGGATCTTTAGGTACTTCTGGAATCTCCCAAGGGGAGTCACTCCTCGTCTCGAGTGGGGGAATGCAGGTGCGCTTTCCTCCCGAGCTGTAGCAGCAGTGTCACTCTTCCCGTCGAGTGGATTAAGGATCAGTGGCTTTCCCTCGAGCCTTTCCCACGTGGCTTTCCCACAGGGCTGTCCCACGTGCCACCGTGGTGTGAGTCGATCCTCGTTTTAAAGTCGAGGCAGTGCAGGGAAACAGGTTTCCCTGGAATGGACTGAGACATCTGGGGGTCTCTGGGAATGGTGGCACGACCTGGAGTTCCTCTCGCCTTTCCTGTGGAGAGCGCCTCCTCTTGAGATGCGACGGGAACACCGGGAATTCTTTTCCCGACCATGGAGGGAAAGGATCCTTCCTCTCGGCTAGGAGGCGGAAACGGGCTCCGGTGCTGGAAATGTGGGCGTAGATCCTCTTCGTTAGCTTCCTCTCAGAGTGGAGACGGGGATGTGCGGGAACTTCTTGATTTGCAGCAAGGGTGTGACACGTGGACCCTGCCTTTGGAGAGTGTCCAGGCCAGGTTCCGAGCGTTTGATTAGGCCCTCGAAATGCTGCAGCGGAAATGAGCCTCATCTTCTTGGGCCATGGGCAGGGTCGGACGAACTTCCTCTGCATTTAGCTCCGAGTGTGCTGCGGCAGGTGCTCCGGCTCAACTTACGTTACGGGGACCTCCAGCGGACGTCCCACTCCTGGTGGCAACCCTACACTTCAGGAAAGGCCAGTCCGCCATGTCGCAGGTTGGCCTTCGTTCCAAGGGTCCATCTCTGAGGATTCTTCCTCCTCCAACACGTCGATGGCTACGGGGCTTAAGACTGCTGCTGTGGCCGCACGGTCGGGTGCCTCTGTGGGTGGTCACATTCTCAGGATCGGGAGGATTCCTGGCGATTCTCGTCAGCAGTCTGCCTCGGCGACAATCGGTGATCTTTCGGAGGGTTCCTTCCTGCTGTAGCTTTCCCCAGACGGAGTCCAGTCTCAAGTCCTCGAGTGGGGGCCTCGCAACCGTGTGCTGGTCCGGTGGCGACCGAGCTGTAGCCACGGGTCAATTGCTTTCTGGTGCCGGGGCCCCTTCGGGGTGCCTGTCGATAGGATCTGTGGCTTTCGCGCCTCGAAGGCTGTTCCACGGGCCTTTCCCCACAAGGTTCTGTAAGCCACGTGCCAGTGTGCCCAATCGGAGGTGGGTGAGTGAGGTCAATCGGTGCAAGGGCTTGAAAGCGTGCGGGTCCGTCCACGGTAGGAAAAAAGTTTTCCTAGAAATGCACTGAGAGTCTGGGGGACTGCCTGGATATTTGGTGGCGGCCTTACCCTTCTTGAGTTCCTCTCCACACACTGCCCTTTCTCTCTTGCTGGAGAGCGCGCCTCCTCTTCACTATGCGTTATCTGGATACCGGGAATTCGGGTCTTTCCGACTACACAGCAGGGTTGAAAGTCATACCGCGTTCGTCCGGTGTAGACGCTTAGGAGGTCGGAACAGGCGGCTCCGTGGCTGGATGTGCGGTCTTATTCTGATCGGACGAGGGTGTGGAGGGACGGGTACTCTTTGTGGGGAACTTACTGTGATTACTTCCCTGGCTAGTAAGTTGGTGTTGACGCCACCCTTTGGAAGTTCAGTTGAGGTTGGGTGTGTTCCGCATGTTCTAAGAGACGACCTGAAGGGTACAATTTGGGCTCTTCGGAATCTCTTTGCTGTAGGGGAGAAAGTTGGAGGTCCAGGAGTTCTTTTTCTTGCAGTATGTGCGCAGGGGCGTTTGTGTCCTCCTCGATTTGCGACCGGCGGCAGACCGTCAATCGGTGGAGCTGCTTCTTGCTGTCGTTGGCGCTCAGTTACGAGAAAGTCAGTCCCTCATGCGATGAATCGCTCGTCTTCGGGCTTTGGCCTTCTTGCTTGCTGGGGCCTTTGAGGCCTTGGCTGTTGCATTGGGCACTTCTGAGCGCGATTTCTTCTCACCCATCGATGCCCTTAGGGGCCTAAGATCGTTTGTTGATGGAGTGTCGATACCTTGAACCTTTTGGACACCTTGAGAAGGTCTTCTTGCTTCGTCACACGTGACTGTACATTGGATCCTTGGGTACTACCTTCTTGTGGGAGTCTCCGTCAGTGGGAGTCAAGTCCTCCATTTCGATTGGGGGATGCTACGTTTGCACTTTCCTTCTCGGAGGACCTTTGTTTGGCAAGCATGTGTGTCAAGTCTTTTCCCGTATCGCATTGTGGATCAATTGGGATCTAGTCGTGCTTTGCGCTTGAAGCTTTCACACGAGGATTTGATCCTCGGCAAGGGGCTATGTCCTGCCACAGGGAGCCTGTCCCCATCGTGACGCACAGCGTGGTTGTGAGTCAATGGCCTCGGTTGTAACGTCGAAGGCATAGTGCAGGAGGAAAACTACATGTTTCCCTGGACATGGACTGAGATATCTTGGGGATTCTGGAATGATAGGCAGTCTGAACACCCTGAATGTTCGCTCTCCTGCCTTTCCTACAGTGGAGAAGACGTGCTCTACCTCTTGAGCACTGCGATTTTCGACGTTTAATTGCAGGCGCAATTTTAATTTCGCTTCGACACCGTTGGACAGGGAAAGGGATCCCTCCTCTCAAGACCTTATGAGGCGGAAACAGCTGTTGGCAGCTTCCTCGAATGGATGTGGCTTTGGTGACGCACTTCTGTTGCTTCTCTCGGTCATGAGCAGTGGAGAACTGGTATGTCGGTGACGGAACCTGGGTCTTGGAGTTGAACAGCAAGAGGTGTGTATAGACCACCTTTTGAAGTTGGCGAGAAGGTTGGCTGTGATTTTACTACTCGAGACGCCTCAGTGGAAATGGCCTCGGTGGTCAGCGCTCGGAGGGGAGAACCGTCAATCGGAGTTTTTCGATTGCAGCAGGTTTGCGGTCGCTCTGATTACGAGGGGACCGCTCAGTGACGACTTCCGGGCTCAGGTGGATCTGCAGGAAAGGTCAGTTCTTCCCATGCGAGATATAGCTTCAGAGCTGGGCGCTCATCTTTGAGTATTGGGATCCTTCGTCAACTCGAGTCAACTTGCTGCAAGGGCCCTATTATTGACCTTACCAGGGGGTTTCGTGTGGAGTCAGTGCCCGGAACGCTGAGGATTTCGCTGCTCCAGTGGACAATCCACGGGGGAGACTCTGGATCTTGGGGTGAGTCTGGATTCTCCCCTAGCGGAGTCAAAAGGTCCTACGGTCACTCGAGTCGGGCGAATGCAGTGCGCTTTCATTCCTAGCAAGCCAGGCCTCGTAGCCCGCAGTTGTCACGCGGGTGGTCGCCTTTCGATCTTCTCCGCTCGTTGTATTAAGGGAGTCCCAGAGGCTTTTTTCCCTGAGGGCTTTTCCCGACGAGAGACCTTCTCCCACCTGAGGCTCTCGCACCAAAAGGGGCATCTTTCCACGTGACGTACTCCTTAGCCTGCACGGATGGCCCCTGAAGAACAGCTGGAAGTGTGGGTGTTGGTAATGGATCCTTGGTACCCGCTTGAACACGGTCACGAGGCCATTGGGTCGTCCAGGAAAACAGTTTTCCCACTTTGGAATGGACGTCGAGGACCCATTCTCATGGGGCATTCTCTGCGAATGGTGGCACGACCCCTGGAGTTCTCGCGGCCTTTATGCTGTGGAGAGCGGCCTGCTCTTTTGAGTGCGAGCGCGGGGAATCGCCGGGAATTCTTTTCCCGACAACCGTTACCCGGTTTCGGCAGAGGACAAGGATCCTGTCGAGGGAGCAATTTAGGGACCGCTTCGTGAAATCTTGGGGCTCTTTCTGGATAGTGGGCCGGGACTTGGCTCGTGCTTCTCTCAAGTTGGAGGACGGCTTAGGTCGTCGGGGAGGCTCCTATGA
>NW_017215251.1:0-14070 GCF_001704415.2 Capra hircus
TCGGAACAAGTTTCGGATGCATTCCCGGCGTTTCGGTCAACAGGGCCGGAATGCCTGAGGTATCATCAGCGGGAGGCGCTTCTACTTTCCCTAGGCTCCCACAATGACTTGGACGTGAGAGAGCGTTCTTAAGTCGTGCGAGAGAAAGTCTTCCCAGGGGTACGTCAGAGTCCTTAGGTCCCGTAGTGCGCGGAGGCCCATATTTTCCGTTGAACGCCTAGTTGTGCCCCGCAGCATTGCCTCCTGAGCTGCTAGCCCCAAGCTAGCTCAATTTCGTTCACGGCGCTTCCCGTATCACGTGGAATTAAGGATCTACCGCTCCGGCTTCTTCGTCCGCTTGAGGTCTTCCCTGCTACAGGCCGCCTGTCAACCCACGTGGGGCCACGCCTAGTGCTCGAGCTACGCATTCCTTCGGCTGATAGGGCCTCGAGGAGGCAGTGCGAGTGGATCGACTACCGATGCAGCCGGAAAACCAGGTTTCTGGAAATAATGGACTGAGACCTCTGGGGGGACACTGGGGAATGGTTGGCACGGACCCTGGCTGAAGTACCTCTCACGTTTCCCTGCGTGTAGGAGAAGCGCCGCCACTTGAGATGTGGACCGAAACGGCGGAGAATATAGCAAATTTCCCCGACCCAACGCAGTGAAAGGATCCCTTGGCTCGTCGAGCTAGGGATGCGGAGAACGGGGGCTCCTTGATGTGGCGGGATGTCTCGTGCTTCCTCTCGAGTGGAGACGGGTATGTCGGGGAACTTCTGAGTTGCAGCAAGGTGTGAAGGACACTTTGGAAGTTCCAGAGCTTAGGTGTGATTAGCCTCGGAGACGCCTCCAGCGGAAATGGCCTCATCTCGCCTGGAGGGGAGAACCTCCTGGATTTTCTCGAGTTGCGGCAGGTGCTCTCGACTTACGACGGGGACCTCAGGGACCCGCTCTGGTGGCCTCAGGAAAGGCCAGTCCCCATGCGAGTTGCTCGGGGGCCTCTCGGGATTCCTCTCCCGTCGATGCCGGGCCTAAGACCTTGTGTGGAGTCGGTGCCGGAACCTGAGGATTCCTCTCCAGTGCTGACATGGATCTTGGGGTACTTCTGGAGTCTCCCCAGGGGAGTCAGTCCTCGTCTCGAGTGGGGGCATGCACGTGCGCTTTCCTCCCGAGCTGTAGCAGCAGTGTCACGCTTCCCTTCGCGTGGATCAAGGGATCTGTGGCTTTCCCTCGAGGCTTTCCCACGAGGCTTTCCCACGTAGGCTTTCCCACAGTGCTGTCCCACGTGCCACCATGGTGTGAGTCGATCCTCGGCTTGAAAGTCGAGGCAGTGCAGGGAAAACAGGTTTCCCTGGAATGGACTGAGACATCTGGGGGTACTCTGGTGAATGGTGGCACGACCCTGGAGTTCCTCTCGCCTTTCCTGTGGGAGAGCGCCTCCTCTTGAGATGCGACGGGAAACGCCAGGGAATTCTTTCCCGACCACGCAGGGAAAGGATACCTCCTCTCGAGCTAGGAGGCGGAAAACGGGGCTCCTCTGGATGAGGGCGGGACTCTCGTGCTTCCTCTCGAGTGGAGACGGGTTATGTCGGGGAACTTCTTGAGTTGCAGCAAGGATGTGAAGGACCCTTTGGAAGTTCCAGATGTTAGGATGTGATTAGCCTCGAGACGCCTCAGCGGAAATGGGCCTCATCTCGCCTGGAGGGGAGAACCTCCTGGATTTTTCTCGAGTTGCGGCAGGTGCTCTCGATCTACGACGGGGACCTCAGGGACCCGCTCTGGTGGCCTCAGGAAAGGCCAGTCCCCATGCGAGTTGCTCGGGGCCTCTCGGGATTCCTCTCCCGTCGATGCCGGGACCTAAGAGCTTGTGTGGAGTCGGTGCCGGAAACTGAAGGATTCCTCTCCAGTGCTGACATGGATGTTGGGGTACTTCTGGAGTCTCCCCAGGGGAGTCAGTCCTCGTCTCGAGTGGGGGCATGCACGTGCGCATTCCTCCCGAGCTGTAGCAGCAGTGTCACTGCATTCCCTTCAGCGTGGATCAAGGGATCTGTGGCTTTCGGCTCTGAGGCTTTCCCACGAGGCTTTCCCACAGGGCTGTCCCACGTGCCACCGTGGTGTGAGTCGATCCTCGGCCTTGAAAGTCGAGGCAGTGCAGGGAAAACAGGTTTCCCTGGAATGGACTGAGACATCCTGGGGGACTCTGGGAATGGTGGCAACGTACCCTGGAGTTCCTCTCGCCTTTCCTGTGGAGAGCGCCTCCTTTGAGATGCGACCGGGAATGCCCGGGAATTCTTTCCCGACCACGACAGGGAAAGGATACCCTCCTCTCGAGCTAAGGAGGCGGAAAACGGGGCTCCTCTGGATGAGGGCGGGACTCTCGTGCTTCCTCTCGAGTGGAGACGGGTATGTCGGGGAACTTCTTGAGTTGCAGCAAGGGTGTGAAGGACCCTTTGGAAAGTTCCAGATATTCGAGTGTGATTAGCCTCGAGACGCCTCAGCGGAAATGGGCCTCATCTCGCCTGGAGGGGAGAACCTCCTGGATGTTCTCGAGTTGCGGCAGGTGCTCTCGACTTACGACGGGGACCTCAGGGACCCGCTCTGGTGGCCTCAGGAAAGGCCCAGTCCCCATGCGAGTTGCTCGTGGGGCCTCTCGGGATTCCTCTCCCGTCGATGCCAGGGCCTAAGACCTTGTGTGGAGTCGGTGCTCGGAATCCTGAGGATTCCTCTCCAGTGCTGACATGGACCTTGGGGTACTTCTGGAGTCTCCCCAGGGGAGTCATTCCTCGTCTCGAGTGGGGGCATGCACGTGCGCTTTCCTGCCGAGCTGTAGCAGCAGTGTCACGCTTCCCTTCGCGTGGATCAAGGGATCTGTGGCTTTCCCTAGAGGCTTTCCCACTAGGCCTTCCCACGAGGCTTTCCCACAGGGCTGTCCCACGTGCCACCGTGGTGTGAGTTGATCCTCGGCTTGAAAGTCGGAGGCAGTGCAGGGAAAACAGGTTTCCCTGGAATGGACTGAGACATCTGGGGGACTCTGGGAATGGTGGCACGACCCTGGAGTTCCTCTCGCCTTTCCTGTGGATAGTGCCTGCACTTGAGATGCGACGGGAACGCCAGGAATTCTTTCCCGACCACGCAGGGAAAGGATCCCTCCTCTCGAGCTAGGAGGCGGAAATGGGGCTCTTCTGGATGTGGGCGGGACTTTCGTGCTTCCTCTCGAGTGGAGACGGGTATGTCGGGGAACTTCTTGAGTTGCAGCAAGGGTGTGAAGGACCCTTTGGAAGTTCCAGAGGTTAGGTGTGGATTAGCCTCGAGACGCCTCAGCGGAAATGGGCCTCATCTCGCCTGGAGGGGAGAACCTCCTGGATTTTCTCGAGTTGCCTCAGGTGCTCTCGACTTACGACGGGGACCTCAAGGACCCGCTCTGGTGGCCCAAGAATGGCCAATCCCCATGCGAGTTGCTCTGGGGCCTCTCGGGATTCCTCTCCCGTCGATGCCGGGTCCTAAGACCTTGTGTGGAGTCGGTGCCAGAACCTGAGGATTCCTCTCCAGTGCTGACATGGATCTTGGGGTACTTCTGGAGTCTCGCCAGGGGAGTCAGACCTCGTCTCGAGTGGGGGCATGCACGTGCGCTTTCCTCCTGAGCTGTAGCAGCAGTATCACGCTTCACCTTTGCATGGATCAAGGGATCTGTAGGCTTCCCTCGAGGCTTTCCCACTAGGCCTTCCCATGAGGCTTTCCCACAGGGCTGTCCCACGTGCCACCGTGGTGTGAGTCGATCCTCGGCTTGAAAGTCGAGGCAGTGCAGGGAAAACAGGTTTCCCTGGAATGGACTGAGAAATCTGGGGGACTCTGGGAATGGTGGCACGACCCTGGAGTTCCTCTCGCCTTTCCTGTGGAGAGCGCCTCCTCTTGAGATGCGACGGGAACGCCGGGATTCTTTCCCAAACACGCAGGGAAAGGATCCCCCCTGTCGAGCTAGGAGGCGGAAACGGGGCTCCTCTGGATGTGGGCGCGTCTCTCGTGCTTCCTCTCGAGTGGAGACGGGTATGTCGGGGAACTTCTTGAGTTGCAGCAACGGTGTGAAGGACAATTTGGAAGTTCCAGAAGTTTGGTGTGATTAGCCTCGAGAGGTCTCAGCGGAAATGGGCCTCCTCTCGCCTGGAGGGGAGATCCTCCTGGATTTTCTCGAGCTGCGGCCGGTGCTCTCGACTTACGACGGGGACCTCAGGGACCCGCTCTGGTGGCCCAAGAATGGCCAATCCCCATGCGAGTTGCTCTGGGGCCTCTCGGGATTCCTCTCCCGTCGATGCCGGGTCCTAAGACCTTGTGTGGAGTCGGTGCCAGAACCTGAGGATTCCTCTCCAGTGCTGACATGGATCTTGGGGTACTTCTGGAGTCTCGCCAGGGGAGTCAGACCTCGTTTCGAGTGGGGGCATGCACGTGTGCTTTCCTCCTGAGCTGCAGCAGCAGTATCACGCTTCCCTTTGCATGGATCAAGGGATCTGTAGCTTCCCCTCGAGGCTTTCCCACTAGGCCTTCCCATGAGGCTTTCCCACAGGGCTGTCCCACGTGCCACCGTGGTGTGAGTCGATCCTCGGCTTGAAAGTCGAGGCAGTGCAGGGAAAACAGGTTTCCCTGGAATGGACTGAGAAATCTGGGGGACTCTGGGAATGGTGGCACGACCCTGGAGTTCCTCTCGCCTTTCCTGTGGAGAGCGCCTCCTCTTGAGATGCGACGGGAACGCCGGGATTCTTTCCCAAACACGCAGGGAAAGGATCCCCCCTGTCGAGCTAGGAGGCGGAAACGGGGCTCCTCTGGATGTGGGCGCGTCTCTCGTGCTTCCTCTCGAGTGGAGACGGGTATGTCGGGGAACTTCTTGAGTTGCAGCAACGGGTGTGAAGGACCCTTTGGAAGTTCCAGAAGTTTGGTGTGATTAGCCTCGAGAGGTCTCAGCGGAAATGGGCCTCCTCTCGCCTGGAGGGGAGAACCTCCTGGATTTTCTCGAGTTGCGGCCGGTGCTCTCGACTTACGACGGGGACCTCAGGGACCCGCTCTGGTGGCCTCAGGAAAGGCCAGTCCCCAGGAGAGTTGCTTGGGGGGCTCTCGGGATTCCTCTGCCGTCAATGTCGGTACCTAAGACCTTGTGTGGAGTCGGTGCCGGAACCTGAGGATTCCTCTCCAGTGCTGACATGGACCTTGGGGTACTTCTGGAGTCTCCCCAGGGGAGTCATTCCTCGTCTCGATGGGGGGCATGCACGTGCGCTTTCCTGCCGAGCTGTAGCAGCAGTGTCACGCTTCCCTTCGCGTGGATCAAGGGATCTGTGGCTTTCCCTAGAGCTTTCCCACTAGGCCTTCCCACGAGGCTTTCCCACAGGGCTGTCCCACGTGCCACCGTGGTGTGAGTTGATCCTCGGCTTGAAAGTGGAGGCAGTGCAGGGAAAACAGGTTTCCCTGGAATGGACTGAGACATCTGGGGGACTCTGGGAATGGTGGCACGACCCTGGAGTTCCTCTCGCCTTTCCTGTGGATAGTGCCTGCACTTGAGATGCGACGGGAACGCCAGGAATTCTTTCCCGACCACGCAGGGAAAGGATCCCTCCTCTCGAGCTAGGAAGGCGGAAATGGGGCTCTTCTGGATGTGGGCGGGACTTTCGTGCTTCCTCTCGAGTGGAGACGGGTATGTCGGGGAACTTCTTGAGTTGCAGCAAGGGTGTGAAGGACCCTTTGGAATTTCCAGAGGTCAGGTGTGATTATCCTCCAGACGCCTCAGCGGAAATGGGCCTCATCTCGCCTGTAGGGGAGAACCTCCTGGATTTTCTCGAGTTGCGTCAGGTGCTCTTGACTTACGACGGGGACCTCAGGGACCCCCTCTGGTGGCCCCAAGAATGGCCAATCCCCATGCGAGTTGCTCTGGGGCCTCTCGGGATTCCTCTCCCGTCGATGCCGGGTCCTAAGACCTTGTGTGGAGTCGGTGCCAGAACCTGAGGATTCCTCTCCAGTGCTGACATGGATCTTGGGGTACTTCTGGAGTCTCGCCAGGGGAGTCAGACCTCGTTTCGAGTGAGGGCATGCACGTGCGCTTTCCTCCTGAGCTGTAGCAGCAGTATCACGCTTCCCTTTGCATGGATCAAGGGATCTGTAGCTTCCCCTCGAGGCTTTCCCACTAGGCCTTCCCATGAGGCTTTCCCACAGGGCTGTCCCACGTGCCACCGTGGTGTGAGTCGATCCTCGGCTTGAAAGTCGAGGCAGTGCAGGGAAAACAGGTTTCCCTGGAATGGACTGAGAAATCTGGGGGACTCTGGGAATGGTGGCACGACCCTGGAGTTCCTCTCGCCTTTCCTGTGGAGAGCGCCTCCTCTTGAGATGCGACGGGAACGCCGGGATTCTTTCCCAAACACGCAGGGAAAGGATCCCTCCTCACGAGCTAGGAGGCCCAAACGGGGCTGCCTCTGGATGTGGGCGCGTCTCTCGTGCTTCCTCTCGAGTGGAGACGGGTACGTCTGGGAACTACTTGAGTTGCAGCAAGGTTGTGAAGGACCCTTAGGAAGTTCAAGAGGTAAGGTGTGATTAGCCTCGAGACCTCTCAGCTGAAATGGGCCTCATCTCGCCTGGAGGGGAGAACCTCCTGGATTTTCTCGAATTGCGGCAGGTGCTCTCGACTTACGACGGGGACCTCAGGGACACGCTCTGGTGGCCTCAGGAAAGGCCAGTCCGCATGCGAGTTGCTCGGGGGCCTCTCGGGATTCCTCTCCCTTTGATGCCGGGGCCTAAGATCTTGTGTGGAGTCGGTGCCGGAACCTGAGGATTCCTCTCCAGTGCTCACATGGATCTTGGGGTACTTCTGGAGTCTCCCCAGGGAAGTTAGTCATCGTCTCGAGTGGGGGCATGCACCTGCGCTTTCCTCCCTAGCTGTAGCAGCAGTGTCATGCTCCCGTCGCGTGGATCAAGGGACGGTTGCTTTCCCTCGAGGCTTTCCCACGAGACTTTCCCACAGGGCTGTCCCAACGTGCCACCGTGGTGTGAGTCTATCCTCGGCTTGAAAGTCGAGGCAGTGCAGGGAAAACAGGTTTCCCTGGAATGGACTGAGAAATCTGGGGGACTCTGGGAATCGTGGCACCACCCTGGAGTTCCTCTCGCCTTTCCTGTGGAGAGCGCCTCCTCTTGAGATGCGAGGGGAACGCCCGGAATTTTTTCCCGACACGCAGTGAAAGGTTCCCTCCTCAAGAGCTAGGAGGCGGAAACGGGGCTCCTCTGGATGTGATCGGGACTCTCGTGCTTCCTCTCAAGTGGAGACGGGTATGTCGGGGAACTTATTGAGTTGCAGCAAGGGTGTGAATGACCCTTTGGAAGTTCCAGAAGTTAGCTGTGATTAGCCTCGAGACACCTCAGCGGAAATGGGCCTCATCTCGCCCGGAGGGGAGAACCTCCTGGATTTTCTCGAGTTGCGGCAGGTGCTCTCGACTTACGACGGGGACCTCAGAGTCCCGCTCTGGTGGCCTCAGGAAAGGCCAGTCCCCATGCGAGTTGCTCGCGGCCTTCTCGGGATTCCTCTCCCGTCGATGCTGGGTCCTAAGACCTTGTGTGGAGTCAGTGCCGGAACCTGAGGATTCCTCTCCAGTGCCGACATGGATCTTGGGGTACTTCTGGAGTCTCCCCAGGGGAGTCAGTCCTCGTCTCGAGTGGGGGCATGCACGTGCGCTTTCCTCCCGAGCTGTAGCAGCAGTGTCTCGCTTCCCTTCGCGTGGATCAAGGGATCTGTGGCTTTCCCTCGAGGCTTTCCGACGAGGCTTTCCGACGAGGCTTTCCCACAGGACTGTCCCATGTGCAACCGTGGTGTGAGTCGATCCTCGGCTTGAACGTCGAGGCAGTGCAGGGAAAACAGGTTTCCCTGGAATGGACTGAGACATCTGGCGGACTCTGGGAACTGTGGCAAGACCCTGGAGTTTCTCTCGCCTTTCTTGTGGAGAGCGCCTCCTCTTGAGATGCGACGGGAACGCCGGGAATACTTGACCGAACACGCAGGGAAAGGATCCCTCCTCTCGAGGGAGGAGTCGGACACGGGGCTCCTCTGGATGTGGGCGGTACTCTCGTGCTTCCTCTCAGTGGAGACGGGTGTGTCGGGAAACTTTTTCAGTTGCAGCAAGTGTGTGAAGGACCATTTGGAAGTTCCAGAGGTTAGGTGTGATTTGCCTCGAGACGCCTCAGCGTAATGGGCCTCATCTCGCCTGGAGGGGAGGACCTCCTGGATTTTCTCGAATTGCAGCAGGTGCTCTCGAGTTATGACGAGGACCTGAGGGATACGCTCTAGTGGCCTCAGGAAAGGCTAGACCCCATGCGAGTTGCTCAGGGGCCTCTCGGGATTCCTCTACCGTCGATGCGGGGGCCAAAGACCTTGTGGGGAGTCGGTGCCGGAACCTGAGGATTCCTCTTCCAGTGCTGACATGGATCTTGGGGTACTTCTGGAGTCTCCTCAGGGGAGTCAGTCCTCGTCTCCCGTGGGGGCATGCACGTGCGCTTTCCTCCCGAGCTGTAGCAGCAGTGTCGCGCTTCCCTTCGCGTGGATCAAGGGATCTGTGGCTTTCCCTCGAGGCTTTCCGACAAGGCTTTCCCACGAGGCTTTCCCACAGGGCTGTCCCACGTGACCACCGTAGTGTGAGTCGATCCTCGCCTTGAACGTCGAGGCAGTGCAGGGAAAACAGGTTTCCCTGGAATGGACTGAGACATCTGGGGGACTCTGGGAATGGTGGCACGACCCTGGAGTTCCTCTCGCCTTTCCTGTGGAGAGCGCCTCCTCTTGAGATGCGACGGGAACGCCGGGAATTCTTTCCCGACCAGGCAGAGAAAGGATCCCTCCTCTCGAGCTTGGAGGCGGAAACGGGGCTCCTATGGTATGTGGGCGGGACTCTCGTGCTTCCTCTCGAGTGGAGACGGGTATGTCGGGGAAATTCTTGAGTTGCAGCAAGGGTGTGAAGGACCCTTTGGAAGTTCCAGATGTTAGATGTGATTAGCCCCGAGACGCCTCAGGTGAAATGTTCCTCATCTCGCCTGGAAGGGAGAACCTCCTGGATTTTCTTGGGTTGCGGCCGTTGATCTCGATTTACGACGGGGACCTCACTGACCCTCTCTGGTGGCCTCAGGAAAGGCCAGTCCCCATCCGAGTTGCTCCTGGGGGTCTCGGGATTCCTCTCCCATCGATGCCGGGGCCTAAGGCCTTGTGTGGAGTCGGTGCCGGAACCTGAGGCATTCCTCTCCAGTGCTGACATGGATCTTGGGGTACTTCCGGAGTCTCCCCAGGGGAGTCAGGCCTCGTCTCGTGTAGGGGCATGCACCTGCGCTTTCCCCCGAGCTGTAGCTGCAGTGTCGTGCTTCCCTTCGCGTGGATCAAGGGATCTGTGCCTTCCCCTCGAGGCTTTCCCACGAGGCTTTCCCACAGGGCTTTCCCACGTGCCACCGTGGTGTGAGTCGATCCTCGGCTTGAAAGTCGAGGCAGTGCAGGGAAAACAGGTTTCCCTGGAATGGACTGAGACATCTGGGGGACTCTGGGAATGGTGGCACGACCCTGGAGTTCCTCTCGCCTTTCCTGTGGAGAGCGCCTCCTCTTGATATGCGACGGGAACGACGGGAATTCTTTCCCGACCTCGCAGGGAAAGGATCCCTCCTCTCGTGCTAAGAGGCGGAAACGGGGCTCCTCTGGATGTGGGCAGGACTCTCGTGCTTCCTCTCGAGTGGAGCCGGGTATGTCGGGGAACTATTTGAGTTGCAGCAAGGGTGTGAAGGACCCTTTGGAAGTTCCAGATGTTAGATGTGATTAGCCTCGAGACGCCTCAGCACAAATGCGCCTCATTCTCGCCTGCAGGGGAGAACCTCCTGGATTTTCTCGAGTTGCGGCAGGTGCTCTCGACTTACAAAGGGGACCTCAGAGTCCCGCTCTGGTGGCCTCAGGAAAGGCCAGTCCCCATGCGAGTTTGCTCCCGGGCCTCTCAGGATTCCACTCCCGTCGATGCTGGGTCCTAAGACCTTGTGTGGAGTCAGTGCCCGAACCTGAGGATTCCTCTCCATTGCCGACATGGATCTTGGGGTACTTCTGGAGGCTTCCCAGGGAAGTCAGTGCCTCGTCTCGAGTGGGGGCATGCACGTGCGCTTTCCTCCCGAGCTGTAGCAGCAGTGTCACGCTTCCCTTCGCGTGGATCAAGGGATCTGTGTCTTTCCCTCGAGGCTTACCCACGAGGCTTTCCCATCGAGGCTTTCCCACAGGGCTGTCCCAAGTGACACCGTGGTGTGAGTCGATCCTCGGCTTGAAAGTCGAGGCAGTGCAGGGAAAACAGGTTTCCCTGGAATGGACTGAGACATCTGGGGGACTCTGGGAATGGTGGTCACTGACCCTGAAGTTCCTCTCACCTTTCCTGTGGAGAGTACCTCCTCTTGAGATGCGACGGAAACGGCAGGAATTCTTTTCCGACCACGCAGTAAAAGGATCCCTCCTCTCGAGCTAGGAGGCGGAAACGGGGCTCCTCTGGATGTGGGCGGGACTCTCGTGCTTCCTCTCGAGTGGAGACGGGTATGTCGGGCAACTTCTTGAGTTGCAGCAAGGTTGTGAAGGACCCTTTGGAAGTTGCAGAGGTTAGGTCTGATTACCCTGAGACGCCTCAGTGGAAATGGGCCTCATCTCGCCTGGAGGGGAGAACCTCCTGGATTTTCTCGAGTTGCGGCAGGTGCTCTCGACTTACGACGGGGACCTAAGAGTCCCGATCTGGTGGCCTCAGGAAAGGCCAGTCCCCATGCGAGTTGCTCGCGTGCTTCTCGGGATTCCACTCCCGTCGATGCTGGATCCTAAGACCTTGTGTGGAGTCAGTGCCGGAACCTGAGGATTCCTCTCCAGTGCCGACATGGATCTTGGGGTACTTCTGGAGTCTCCCCAGGGAAGTCAGTCCTCGTCTCGAGTGGGGGCATGCACGGGCGCTTTCCTCCCGAGCTGTAGCACAGTGTCACGCTTCCCTTCGCGTGGATCAAGGGATCTGTGACTTTCGCTCGAGGCTTTCCCATGAGGCTTTCGCACGAGGCTTTCCCACAGGGCTGTCCCACGTGCCACCGTGAAGTGAGTCGATCCTCGGCTTGAAAGTCGAGGCAGTGCAGGGAAAACAGGTTTCCCTGGAATAGACTGAGACATCTGGGGGACTGTGGGAATGGTGGCCCGACCCTGGAGTTCCTCTCGCCTTTCCTGTGGAGAGCGCCTCCTCTTGACATGCGACGGGAAAGCCTGGAATTCTTTCCCGAACACGCAGGGAAAGTATCCCTCCTCTCGAGCTATGAGATAGAGACGGGGCTCCTCTGGATGTGGGCGGGACTCTCGTGCTTCCTCTCGAGTGGAGCCGGGTATGTCGGGGAACTTCTTAAGTTGCAGTAAAAGTGTGAAGGACCCTTTGGGAGTTCCAGAGGTTAGGTGTGATTAGCCTCGAGACGCCTCAGCGGACATGGCCTCATCTCGCCTGGCGGGGAGAACCTCCTGTATTTTCTCGAGTTGGGACAGGTGCTCTCGACTTACGACGGGGACTTCAGGGACCCGCTCTGGTGGCCTCAGGAAAGGACAGTCCCCATGCGAGTTCCTCCGGGACCTCTCGGGATTCCTCTCCCTTCGATGCTGGGGCCTAAGACCTTGTGTGGAGTCAGTGCCGAAACCTGAGGATTCCTCTCCAGTGCTGACATTGATTTTGGGCTACTTCTGGAGTCTCGCCAGGGGCGTCAGTCCTCGTCGCGAGTAGGGGCATACACGTGCACTTTCCTCCCGTGTTGTAGCAGAAGTGTTGCCCTTCCCTTCGCGTGGATCAAGGGATGTGTGGCTTTCCCTCGAGGCTTTCCCACGAGGCTTTCCCACGAGGCTTTCCCACAGGGCTGTCCCACGTGCCACCGTGGTGTGAGTCGATCCTCGGCTTGAACGTCGAGGCAGTGCAGGGAAAACAGGTTTCCCTGGAATGGACTGAGACATCTGGGGGACTCTGGGAATGGTGGCACGACCCTGGAGTTCCTCTCGCCTTTCCTGTGGAGAGCGCCTCCTCTTGAGATGCGACGGAAACGCCGGGAATTCTTTCCCGACCACGCAGGGAAAGGATCCCTCCTCTCGAGCTAGGAGGCGGAAACGGGGCTCCTCAGGATGTGGGCGGGACTCTCGTGCTTCCTCTCGAGTGGAGACGGGCATGTCGGGGAACTATTTGAGTTGCAGCAAGGTTGTGAAGGACCCTTTGGAAGTTCCAGATGTTAGATGTGATTAGCCTCGAGACGCCTCAGCGGAAATGGGCCTCATCTCGCCTGGAGGGGAGAACCTCCTGGATTTTCTCGACTTGCGGCAGGTGCTCTCGACTTACGACGGGGACCTCAGGGACCCGCTCTGGTGGCCTCAGGAAAGGCCAGTCCCCATGGGAGTTGCTCGGGGCCTCTCGGGATTCCTCTCCCGTCGATGCCGGGGCCTAAGACCTTGTGTGGAGTCGGTGCCGGAACCTGAGTATTCCTCTCCAGTGCTGACATGGATCTTGGGGTACTTCTAGAGTCTCCCCAGGGGAGTCAGTCCTCGTCTCCGGTGGGGGCATGCACGTGCGCTTTCCTCCCGAGCTGTAGCAGCAGTGTCGCGCTTCCATTCGCGTGGATCAAGGGATCTGTGGCTTTCCCTCGAGGCTTTCCGACAAGGCTTTCCCACGAGGCTTTCCCACAGGGCTGTCCCACGTGCCACCGTGGTGTGAGTCGATCCTCGGCTTGAACGTCGAAGCAGTGCAGGGAAAACAGGTTTCCCTGGAATGGACTGAGACATCTGGGGGACTCTGGGAATGGTGGCACGACCCTGGAGTTCCTCTCGCCTTTCCTGTGGAGAGCGCCTCCTCTTGAGATGCGACGGGAACGCCGGGAATTCTTTCCCGACCAGGCAGAGAAAGGATCCCTCCTCTCGAGCTTGGAGGCGGAAACGGGGCTCCTATGGATGTGGGCGGGACTCTCGTGCTTCCTCTCGAGTGGAGACGGGTATGTCGGGGAAATTCTTGAGTTGCAGCAAGGGTGTGAAAGGACCCTTTGGAAGTTCCAGATGTTAGATGTGATTAGCCCCGAGACGCCTCAGGTGAAATGTTCCTCATCTCGCCTGGAAGGGAGAACCTCCTGGATTTTCTTGGGTTGCGGCCGTTGCTCTCGATTTACGACGGGGACCTCACTGACCCTCTCTGGTGGCCTCAGGAAAGGCCAGTCCCCATCCGAGTTGCTCCTGGGGGTCTCGGGATTCCTCTCCCATCGATGCCGGGGCCTAAGGCCTTGTGTGGAGTCGGTGCTGGAACCTGAGGATTCCTCTCCAGTGCTGACATGGATCTTGGGGTACTTCCGGAGTCTCCCCAGGGGAGTCAGGCCTCGTCTCGTGTGGGGCATGCACCTGCGCTTTCCCCCGAGCTGTAGCTGCAGTGTCTGCTTCCCTTCGCGTGGATCAAGGGATCTGTGCCTTCCCTCGAGGCTTTCCACGAGGCTTTCCCACGAGGCTTTCCCACAGGGCTGTCCCACGTGCCACCGTGGTGTGAGTCGATCCTCGGCTTGAAAGTCGAGGCCAGTGCAGGGAAAACAGGTTTCCCTGGAATGGACTGAGACATCTGGGGGACTCTGGGAATGGTGGCACGACCCTGGAGTTCCTCTCGCCTTTCCTGTGGAGAGCGCCTCCTCTTGATATGCGACGGGAACGCCGGGAATTCTTTCCCGACCTCGCAGGGAAAGATCCCTCCTCTCGAGCTGGTGGCGGAAACGGGGCTCCTATGGATGTGGCGGGACTCTCGTGCTTCCTCTCGAGTGGAGACGGGGTATGTCGGGGAAATTCTTGAGTTGCAGCAAGGGTGTGAAAGACCCTTTGGAAGTTCCAGATGTTAGATGTGATTAGCCCGAGACGCCTCAGGTGAAATGTTCCTCATCTCGCCTGGAAGGAGAACCTCCTGGATTTTCTTTGGTTGCGCCGTTGCTCTCGATTTACGACGGGGACCTCACTGACCCTCTCTGGTGGCCTCAGGAAAGGCCAGTCCCCATCCGACGTTGTCCTGGCGTCTCGGATCCTCCCCATCGAGCCGGGCCTAAATCTCT